>NC_080717.1:12412335-12712335 GCF_019097595.1 Hemibagrus wyckioides | reverse complement strand
ATTGCTTACAAAGCATCACTTCTTGGAGCACTATCCAGAAATGATTTGCGGTTTTGGTCCTTTAGCATTTCTTTGGACATTGCGTTTTGAAGCTAAACATAGCTACTTCAAACAAGTAGTTAGGCACACAAACTGCTTCAAGAACATAACAGTAACTTTGGCAAGTAAACATTGATGATGAAAAAAAATTGATGGCTGGATATAACCTGCATATACCCAGTCCTGAAAAGACCACCTTACAGGTCACACGTGTCTCTCCCATTACTGTTGATGTCATGAATGAGGAAATTGTACGTTGTCTGTCTTCTAGATATCCTGATACCACCACTGTAAATGTTGCTCAGAATGTCTCTTATGGTGGCATTATGTATCGGAATGGCATGATAATTGTCCATGGGTCTCTTTGTGGTCTTCCTGAATTTGCAGAGATTTCTCAGATTTGTATAATTAAAGACAGCCTAGCTTTCATTGCCAAGAAAATGTGTTCATGGTATCGAGAGCACTTCAGAGCCTTTGAACTGGTACCAACTCATGAAATTTGCTTAATTCCCCACAATGAGTTGAAAGATCCATACCCTCTTGCTGATTATTTGGTTGGAGGTGTCCGAATGATTACCCTAAAAAGACACATACTAATAGATGAGGTGTAATAACTAGCCACTGAAATCCTGTGGAACATTGTGATGTAGTAAGTCATACCTGTTATGACAGTATGATGAGATCTTTGTAAAGCTGATCACAGTACACAAATACAATGTTGACTGAAGTCTTTGAAGTTTTAAATTTTAAATGAAATTCACTTTTGGGATGATTACAACATGAAAACAAAACCTTGTTACTAAAAATGGAATGTCTGATTCATTGAACTAATTCATTTAGCAAACTATTTTATGTAAATAGTTATGAATGGTCTGCTGGAATTGTACACGTTTAATTCTCTCTCTCTTTCAGAAGAGATTGTCACGATGGGTACCCCAGCTAAACTTCTAGTAATCTTTGGAGAAAATAATTGTGAAAGGTTAAATCTCCCAAACGGTATACCAGAGTCGTTGAATGACCTTAAAAGAGAAATCCAAACACAACTGCGAGTCTTTGAAGACTTTCGACTTAAGTACAAAGATTCTGATTTTAATGATTTTGTCAACCTCAGTTCAACTTCAGACATACATGACCGATTTACACTCAAGGTCATATTTTTGCCTTCAAGTATTTCTTCATCATCATCTGTGTCAGACTTAAATGAGACCTCATCAGTGTCATCCTTTGACACAGAGATAATGTCATCCTCACAGTCTTCTGCAAACTCGACTTCAGAATCTGCATCCTCCGTTAGAAGTCAGACATGGCCTGAACATTTTCCAATTCCTCAGTTTAATTTCGACGCAGAGATGCAATTGCAAAAAGATCAACTTGCATATAAAACTGATGGCACTGTCTTGAGCCCCAATACCAAGCTAAAATCTGACATTTTGGATGGTTTGGCCTCAGAAATAATAAAGTTCAAGGCATACCCTTCAAGTGCAGATCTTGATGAAGTTGCTGCAGCTTTGGTACAGAAACACCCATGCCTCAAAGAAAAAGGCTCTGTGAGCGGCTACTATGGCTGGAAAATTAGCTTGAAATATAAGATGGCAAACTACAGAACAAAACTGAGAAACATAGGATGTTCTGAGCTCAGCCTAACCAAATAAAGAAACCAAAAAAGCTGAGGTCAACTACTGTCCTGATTACCCACAAGGTGAAACAAAAGACACCCTTGAAGAGCAGAGGATTACCCTACTGTCTGAGGTGACTAAACGAAACAATGAACAGGCTATCAAGGTGCTGATGGACAGAACATTTGCACACCGAAGGCATGAGGTGGTAGAAGATATGCCTTTCATTGTTGAGTTTAAGAACAGATGGCCTGCACTCTTTACTGAACGAGAGGTAAGTCTTTGTATCATCAGCTGTGGTTAAATACTTAAATGTTATTGTAAGTTAAAATTAAGAAACTGATGTACTTTTAAATGGTTTTAAGGCTTATGATTATTTTAGATAATTTTCTCTTTGTAAGTGTTGGTAAAGAAATACTAAGTGTTGGTATATGATATTCTGTCAGAAGTTCTGTCACAAATTTATTACCAGCCAACCTGATTTGTCCTTTTAAATTTGTATTAGGTATCTGCAGAATTCAGAAGAATTACAACAATCCCTTTGGTGTCCAAATTTTTGGGTCAGCTGGATTATTTCTCAAACCAACTCTTCAGAATTTTCAAAAAGAAAGGAGGAGCTGAGGCACAGAAGATCACAAACATCCTTTCAGTCATGGATCAAGTATGTTCTCTAAAGTCATCCTCATTTTAAATCGGACAACAAATCAAAATATGCAAAATATTTTATCTAAAAATGAAAATGCAATCCTTATTTACTCATGTGATTCATGTGATTGATTCCCTTATGTCATTTTTTTTCCTGTACTAAAATGGTGCATTTTGGACAGTCTCCTGCTCATTTTTATGCACGTAATAAAAGTCAGTACTTTTAGTAGTACTTTTTCTGAAGCTTTAAATGTTACATGGAATTGTTTAATGCTTTTTAATTTTTAGAATAGGTTATTGACTATGTATATGTCTTTATGCACAGAAAAAAAATCTCTGCATAATGCTACTTAAAATGTACAGTATTTTATTTCACATTTTGCAGAATATCACCATTGAGAAAAAACGTGAATGCATCTTGAAAGCTCTTGCTGTGTACCTCAATGAAGACCCATCAAACCTTCTAAAGGAGTATGTGGTAAGTTAATTAAAAAACAACTCTTGTATGTTACTCTAAAACCTTATTCTTTTCACCCTGGAACTCTTGGTAATTGTTTCTTTTCGTATTTGACATTTTTAGGATGCTGAACAAAATGAAGCTCTAACCTCAATGCATAACACCACCCTGGGAATCTACGTTATAGCACACGAAGGAGCGGATGCTACAGATTCGTATGAAGATGTAGGGATCATCATTGAAGGTGTCCAAGTGCTAGAAAAACTTAATGTGGCAAATGCATGTGCTGTAATGCTTGGTCTAATTTAGGCATTAAACTTGGCTTACCCACAAGACCTGAAATACACTTTTGAAGTGTTTCAAAAGGTTTTTATGGAGCTCAATGCAAACAAGCTGTCAAACAAGGTTCAGGTCCTGAAAAATAAACTCCTTTCATAAACTCTGCAACTTGAGGTCAGAACCTAAAGACAGGAGTTATATCAATAATGTTCGACTGTTGATTGTTGTAGTACATTTCTTTCATTTGCTGACCATGGTAAATTTATTTCGGTGTTGGTCTAGCAGGTCTTAAATAGCTGATGCAGCTGCTTTTTTCTGTTTCAAGGAGACACACTTTTTTCATAACACTTATGTTACACTTGTATTGTGTAGTTGTAATTATTATTATTTTTTTGTTTTTTTATAAAAAGTGAAGATAACCGGTAAATTTGTTTCAGTGTTGATCTAGCTATAAATAACTGATGCAGCTGCTTTTTTCAGTTTCAAGGAGACAACTTTTTTTTTTTAAGAACACTTGTTACATTACACTTGTATTATGTAGTTTGTGAATTGTTTCATTTAAAGGCAGCATGCTGTTGTTGTTTTTTTGTTTTTTTTTTACTTTTATTATAAAATGAATGTAACTGGTAAATAACTAATGCAGCTGCTTTTTTCCAGTTTCAAGGAGACACTATTTTTTATAACACTTGTCACATTATTTGTGTCATTTGTAAATTGTTTCATTTAAAGACAGCATGCTGTTATTATTTGTGGATTTGTTACTTTTAGTAAAAGTGAAGATAACTGATTTTAGACATGTCTGAGTTAAGATGTGGGTTTCCTAATTATTTTTGTAGGAAAAAAGTTGTTAAATTTCTGAATTGATTAATTGAATTTACTTAAACATAATTCAATGAAACTGGATTCTTTGTTTTGATTGAAAGAGACAATAATAATTTTAGAATAATTGAACTTAATTAACTTTATAAATTAAATCAAAATCAGGAATGTTAATTTGATTAAACTAAACAACATTGTATTAACATTATGTAATAAACTTGCATTTACTGAAATAAATATTGTAACTTAAATGCAACGTAACTGAGTTATGTGGAACCTGTTGACATAAAAAGTTAAGTAAAGCCAACATTTCATTTTTTTGAGTGTATCTCAGCATTGCAAACTGGTAAGTCTGATGGTTTCCCTGCAGAATTTTTTAAATCATTCTCCTCATTCCTTGCACCACAACTAGCTTTGGTTTTATCAGAGACTTTTAAGCAAGGTAAATTGCCAACATCATTTAACGAGGCTTGAATCACCCTTATAGCAAAGAGGGATAAAGACCCGACAGAGTGCTCCTCATATAGACCAATCTCTCTGCTTAATGTGGATCCTTGATAAAGTTCTAGCTCTTAGATTAGAGAATGTTCTACCCTCAATTATATCTGAGGACCAAACTGGCTTTATCAAAAACCATAATTCTTATTTTAATATTAGACGCCTTATGGATATCTTGTACACACCATCAGATGGGATTCCCGAGTGTGTCCTCTCTTTGGATGCTGAAAAAGCCTTTGACCGTGTGGAATGGGAGTATCTATTTAGGGCCTTAGAAAAATTCAGTTTTGGACCTTGTTTTATCACATGGGTCAGATTATTATATTCAAGCCCTACTGTACCGCTTCAGTCTTGAATTCACAGCAATCTCAACCATTCAGCCTTCAGTGGGGAACTCGTCAAGGATGCCCTCTGAGTCCATTGCTTTTTAACCTTGCTATTGAGCCATTAGCAATTGCATTCTGTAGTTGTAGGGATATATCTGGGATTTGGAGACAGGTAGAAGAACATAAGGTCTCCCTTTATGCAGATGATCTCTTACTTTTCATATCAGACCCTGCCTCCTCCCTGCCACCTTTGCTGTCACTGCTCACTAAATTTGGTCATCTTTTGGGATATAAACTGAATTGGCACAAAAGCGAACTGTTTCTGCTAAACAGTGAAGCACTAACAACAGAAATGCACAACCTCCCTTTCAAAATCAGTTTACCTATCTTGGTATCACAGTTACAAGAATACATAAGCACCATTGTAAAGCAAACTTTGCTGGGTTGTTAAATCAAACAAAAAGGGACTTGGGACAATGGTCACCACTATTAAAATGAATATTCTCCCTAAATTCCTACATCTTTTTCAGTCTGTACCTGTCTTTATTCCCAAATCTTACTTCAATGCATTGGATTCAGTTATATCATCTTACCTTTGGAAAGGTAAGCATCCTCGATTGAACAAGTTTCTACTTCAAAGATCTAAAAGTGATGGTAGCATGGCTTTACCCAATTTTCGTTTATATTACTGGGCAGCAAACATTCGTTCTCACCTTTTGGGCATATTTCCATAACCAACCTAATCGGCCTGCCTGGGAGGAAATGGAGATAAACTCTGTCCAAAACTTCTCTGTATCTGCAATTCTTGAATCTACACTTCCCATCCCCTCAATTAAATCAATCAATAATTCAGTTATTAGGCATACTCTGAGAGTATGGGCTCAGTTCATCTCCTTTGTCTGTCTCCGCTGCATAAAGGCCTAATATCCACTATTTATGGTATATTAATGGGTTTGAGTTACACCACTTTGAATAAAATTAGGACTGCTTGAGAAAAAGACCTAAATCTGACACTGTCAGATGACACATGGAACTCGATTCTCAAGCTCGTCAACTCAGCCTCCTTATGTGCCCGGCACTCTTTATTACAGTTTAAGGTTGTACATAGGGCTCATTTCTCCAAAGTTAAACTTTCTCGCTTCTACCCAGATGTCGACAAATGTAAAAGTGGAGAGGTGTCTCTCATTCATATGTACTGGACATGCCCTAATTTGGAAAAATTCTGGAGGGATGTCCTTAAATCCCTGTCTCGTATACTCATGTCTCGTGTGCGATCTTGAACCAGACCCCCTGGTTGCTCTTTTTGGCTTTACTGGAGAGGATGATAGGCGTCTAACTCCAGCTAAATGTCGATTACTGTCTTTTGAATCCCTTCTGGCCAGGCGTTCTCTTTTATTTAAGTGGAAGGATGCCACCTCTCCCACTCACACCCAGTGGTTCAGAGATATTATATCCTGTTTGTCCCTGGAGAAGATTCACTATTCAGTCCGTAATTCAGGTTTGAAATTTCATCAGGTGTGGGGGCCCTTTCTTAACTTTTTTCAAATAAATTTATAGTTTAACCCCCCCTTTTATTAATTTGATTGATTGGTTTTCTCAGGCGTATGGCTTTTTTATTTATTTTTGACATTTTATTTTGGAGTTGGGGTTGGGTGGGGGTCATAGAGGTGTGTGTTAGGGGTTATAAATAAGATAAGTGTGCCTTGAAAAGCACACCACATATCTACTGTGTATGTCATTTCCCTGTTTAAAAATCAATACAAATATCATTGAAAAGAAACAAATCCCTATTTTATGAGGACTGGGTTAATAGAAATATTTGGTCAGTGTTGGAATTAATGGATGAGACTGGTAATATGCTAAATTACAATTCATTTACTTTAAAACAGGAATTTGCCTGTCATCCAAAACAATTCTTTACTTAATTAATGCAATACCCTCAGGTATAAATATGTTAATGAGATGTTCCGTTTCCTACTCTAAAATTACTGCAGTCCTTCCCTTATTATATATTGGTGATATTGAGATAGAGAATAAATTCTGCACTAACAAATATATAAGACAACATATTATCCAGTCATGCTACCCTTGTCAAATATTAAGAAATAAATTAGATGATACATTTGATAAAAACATTGTTAAATATTTCAGAACAGCCTATTTAAAATTTCCTATTCCTATCAATTTAAAAGAATTACACTTTAATGTTTTAAATGAGATATATCCCTTCAACAATTTTTTACATTCAAAATTTAATTTTGAAAATGAGCCTTGTTATTTATGCAAACATTTAGTTGAAGATACAGAACATATATTCTTTACATGTAGTTCGTCTCAGTCTTTTTGGGCAGCATTGCACGACTGGATGATGGAGAAGGGTGTGGTTACTGGTGCTTTCACTCTAACCTTATGAGATATAATGTACAGAATAACCAAAGAGTGCTCTGATTTGTATGATTTGATTAATAGTATTATTAGCAAAATACTTTATACATAAATGTAGATACTTTAAATCCCCTCCTTTGCTTATTGTGTTTAAAATTGATCTAAAATATTTCTCAGATGCCCAGAGGTGGGTAGAGTATCCAAAATTTGTACACAAGTAAAAGTGCAAGTACTTATGGAAATATTTACTTAAGTAAAAGTAAAAGTAACAATCTTATTAGTAACTTGAGTAAGAGTAAAAAAGTATCCGATGAAAAAACTACTCAAGTATCTAGTTACTAGTTACTTCTGATCTGATTGAGTGAAAACCCAGAATTTCAAACTACTTGGAGAGCTTTCACACACCTCTCCTTGAAAATTTCTTTGTTCTGCTTATATAAAACATAGGTTGAAGTAAAGTAGCCTATCTCAGTCCAGTGATGGGCACATGAACATTACATAACCTGTCATTTGCAATAAAATCTCAAACACACCCAGGTGTTTTTCTAACAGTTAATTCTGTCTTTATTTTCACATTTACAACACAAACTTTTCAGCATCTGCATTTAAACAAGCTAACAGAGAACAAAAGAGAAGGTGTGTGTTTGTTATTATGTTTGTGTATGAACTTGTTTGTGTTTGCCCTGTTTTGTCCACATTTGCCCACATTTTGTGAATGTTTATTTTGTCATATGTTCTTTCTTGAACAATCAGTTTTACAGAATTTTACTGTTGACTGATCCTCGTTTTTTTTTTACTTGATTAGTTCTGCATAAACCTTAAGCTTGTTTGGTGAATCCTCTAATGAAATAATAATATATTTTTAGAATATATTAGAAGTACATGCATTCTTTGGGTAGGAATAAAATAAAATACAATCCCGTTTTAATTTTGTATGTATGTTCTACATTTTGTTGAGGTGTCCATATTGGTGTATAAATGCAAGACGTCACAGTGTGCAGTTCAATTTATTTATTTTTGTGGAAAATGGATATGAAATTGTGCAGACGTTTAGAATGAACGTTTGTTCATGAACGTGTGTTTGTATGGTTCACTAGATGTTTGTCATTGCTTGCACGAAAGGGCATATGAGGAAAAACATTCGGACAGTGTGAGAAATGTATATTAAAATAAGGTCAATGTGCCCATATCAAATGACCATTAAAAGGGTTCAAATAGGCATTGACACTTACTGCTACGCGTTTTTTCAGTTTGGAGCCGGAATTCTTGTACACTGCGATGTCAGTTTGTTTTGGTGCACACAGCATCGCATTATGAAACTATTCTTTTTGACATCTTGGAGTGAAAAATAAACTAAACTTGAGGCCATGGGTGATCTGCCTCTGACAATTCGCATACGTCTTTCCCTGCTTCAGCCATCATCTTCCAACTAAACATGTGTTTAGATTTGATTTGATTGATTGATGTGCTAAACGTAAGTGGGAGATATGTAAGCAGCCTTTCGCGAAGCAGCCGCAATGTCTCGCGAGCCATATAAACTAATTATTTTAAAAATCTCATAGTTATTAACATTTGACAGTAACGGAGGAACGCTGCCAAATGTAGCGAAAGTTTTTTCACTAAAAATGTACTTGAGTAAGAGTAAAAGTACACATCTTTAAATATACTCTAAAAGTACAAGTTACCCCAAAAATTTACTTAAGTAAATAATTCGTTGCTATCCACCTCTGCAGATGCCTTCAGTAAAATGAAAAATCCAAAAGCAGTTAAACTGTTTAATTTGTTTGTATTATATAATTTGTTGTAATTATACATTTTCTTTGTTATATTATTTATTTAATTTATTTTTATTTTATATTTTTGATTCTTGAAATGTTTTGTCTGGAGCGTATTATGACTTTATGGTGTTAAGCCTTCAATGCCTGATTCTTTTCTTTTGTAATTAATGGCAATTTATTCTATTCAGATTTTGTACTTTGTAAAGAGCTAAGCTTTTGGCTCATTTAATAGAAGCTATAGTGTTTGCTTATCTAGCCTGTCAGCAAGCCAAATTTAAACGTTTTTTAAATAATTGCCCTACCGAGTAAACAATGCAAGTGTAACAGACTTAATAGTTATTCTATTTAAAGTAATTATAGATGCTTAATATTCATTTTGTATGTGTGTGTGAATGCATTTTCGCCTTCTGGACTTGCTGTAGGTAGGCAAGTGTACATGCGCACAAGATACTTGAGTTTTCGGGCAGTGTTTTAAGAGTTTTCTGGAGATGTGCAGCACAGAAATAAAGGTGGTGTTGGAACCACGAAATTTCGTTATTTCATTTCTTAGTTCCTTTATTTAGTATTTAGGCGAACCCAGGAATAACGTTCGGTTACACTGGCGGCAGCGGTTTTGTTTTGTTTAGTGTTTCCGGCAAACAGTTTTGTGGCGTATGTTTATCTAGTTATATTAGCACCAAAAGTGCTTATATAGTGAAGGAGGCTTTCAGGCAAAGGCAGTTTATGGATCGCTTCAGGGCCAGTCTATCAGCCTGCCCCCGTGCTGCGCGTGAAAATTTGGAGGTGTATGCGGCAGAGATCAGCAGATTGGTTGATGAGGCCCTTCCGGAATATGGGGACAAAGCCCAGAGAGAGGAGAAATTTTGTCGTTTCCTAGCTGGTCTGGATCCTATGCTCAGAGCGAAATGCCATGAACAAGGAGCCACGGATTTGGAGGAGGCTGTGATAATCACAGGTCGGTGTGAAAATGCAAGAGATGCTGTAAAGACTGAGTATATGCCGTTTAATGCTCCTTACAGTAATAACTTGGGAGAGGCAGTGGCTGCAGTTCACTCTGGGATGGACAGTGGAGGACTTTACAGATTAGTGGATATACTGGCTGGGGAAATGAGGGACATGAGAATTGAGCTGAGGCGTTTGGGGAATGAAAACCATCGACCGAAAGCTAGAGAGAGCCATTATTTGGATGAGTAGGCTGAAAGCCCCTCTCAATTCAGAGGGATGTGCCAGAGTGTTTGCGGGAGCCATGGATGCCAGTCGCGGGTCTTTAATTCAACGCAGAGGGGCCGGTCACCAGAGAGGAAATTATTTCAACAGAGTGATGACCGTAAGTCAAGCATGGATTTTCGTGACTATAAAGACCCATACCCATCTCACTTTTCTGCAAGGTGCAGCCCAAGTCCTGGTCCTCGCAGACGGATGAGTTACGAGGAGGACTCACGGAAGCGCGGGGTGCGTTTTATGTCTCCAGGGGAAGGTGAATGACGCAATGCACCGGCAATAGTTCGAGATCAGAAAACTAGCCAGGAACTGCTGGTTTCATATATGAGAGGAGTAATTGAAGGTGTGGAAGTTCAGATATTAGTGGACTCTGGTTCTAGTGTATCTCTTATAATCTCGGATTTCCGCATGTCGGTTCCAGCACTGCGTAACCGCCCCCTGAAAAAGGACTATGTGGCAGCCTGTGCTGTAAATGGACAGATGCTGGATACATTGGGCACAATTAAGGTAACACTGCAGTTAGGAACTGAATCGTTTCAGCATGTTTTTCAAGTTTTAAGGGAAACCACTCAGGCTGTATTGTTGGGATGGGACTTTCTATTGAAAAATCATGCTTTACTAGACCTTAGCTGTGCGAAGCTTCAGTTGTGGGACATCTCAGTTCCTCTTCTTACCAGCAAAGATTTCATTCTGATGTGCTGAAATGTGTCACTGGCTACCACTATGAACCTGCCACCTTTCAGCGAGTCAGTGGTACCAGTTAAAGTGTGTTCAACATACCCAGCTGAGTTGGTGAGTGACTTTGTGGGCTATTTGGAACCTAATGTGGCAGCCTCTTCAGGCCTTGTCATGGCGCACACAGTGACTACTGTTCACAAGGTACTGACGAAAGCTCGGATTTTGAATCCTACGGGACAGGACATTTTAGTGAAACAGGATATGCACCTGGGTGAGTTTTACTCAGTTGATGACTCTGATGTTAAGTTTCTTCATGCTCCTGTTGATATAGCGGCAGCAACAACTTTAACAGCAGCATCTCTGGTGTCATTGAATGAGTCACCTATCTCCAAATCAGAAAGAGCTGCACTTTCAGCATTACTGTTGGAGTATAACGAAATATTTAGCTCTGACAGGCAAAAGGTGGGGAAATGTCAGCTGATGAAACATTACATTAGAACGGGTGATCAGACTCCTATTAAACAGCGTGCATATCGTGCATCTCCTGAGAAACGCGCCGAAATAGGGAGACAAGTAGCTAGCTTGCTGGCCAAGAGTGTTATTGAGGAGAGCTGTAGTCCCTGGGCATCACCAGTAGTTTTGGTGAAAAAGAAATGTGGGGCTTGGCATTTCTGTGTTGACTACAGATGATTGAACAATGTGACTGTAAAGGTCTCACATCCTCTGCCTCGTGTGGATGATACCCTGGATGCACTGGCTGGCTCTGAATGGTTCAGCACATTGGATTTCTCAAATGGCTACTGGCAAGTGGAAGTTGCAGAGGAGGACAGAGAAAAGACTGCATTTACAACAGGACAGGGACTATATCAGTGGCAATCCATGCCAATGGGCCTTTCAAATTCCCCTGCCACATTTCAGCGGTTGATGGAGCTTTTTCTTAGAGGGCTCCCATGGCACATCTGCATGGTTTATCTGGATGATATTTTGATCGACAGCAAAACGTTTGAGGAGCACATGCTAAACTTGAGAGAGGTGTTTTCGAGAATTCGATTGGCTGGCTTGAGACTGAACCCAATGAAATGTCATCTCGCTAGGGATCATGTGGTTTTTCTGGGTCACGTTGTTTCTAGTACAGGTCTTCAGCCTGATCCAAGGAACACAGAGAAAGTTGTAAGCTGGCCGGTTACCCAGTCACCGTCTGAGCTTTTGTGGGACTTTGCTCATATTATAGGCGATTTATTAAGGACTTTTCTAAACATGCGGCTCCTCTCAACCAGCTGGTTGGGAAGAACGTGCCATTTGTATGGACTGCAGAGTGTGAAAGGGCAAACTTCTGAAAGGCGTGTTGTCATCTGAACCTGTAATAATGCTGCCCGACTTTAGCCTGCCTTTTAAAATCTACACAGATGCCTCAAATTCGGCCGTGGGTGCAGTTTTAGCCCAAGAAAGGAGTGGACTTGAGCATATAGTTGCGTATGCCAGTCGGTCATTGAACTCCACACAGAAGCGTTGTTCCACATTTGATCGTGAAATGTGGGCTATTGTATGGGCAGTGAGGAAATTTAGACATTACATTGGACTTACTGCTTTTACCATTATTACAGACCATCGTCCACTCTTCACGGCTCGGCGTATATCTATTGATGATGACCCAACAGGAAGGAGAGGAAGGTGGATTCTGGAGCTTGACCCACTGAATTGGACCATTGTTCATAAAGTTGGACAGTGTCACAGGAATGCAGATGCACTGTCTCGACGCCCTGATACAACTGGCTTGAGTGCAGTGGAGTCCAGTGGTGATAAGGTTGTTGAAGTGAATGTTGTGAGTTCTAGTCAACCCAGTGCTGATATTTACTGCCCTACTGAGTTCACTGACTCCGCAGAGAGAGAGACTGTTGTGAGCTTGATGGACAATTCAGACTGCAGGTTTTCCCTATCAGCTTTGTCCTGTGATTTGTCTACCTTTAGGGCTATGCAGCAAGCTGACCCAGATATTGAAACTGTTTCGGTCTGGGTGGCGCAGTCACAAAGACCATAGAGTAGAAAGCTCAGAGGAGTGTTGTTTATGGAAGTTGTGGACTGAGTTCAGTCGGCTCTCAATCATTGATGGGCTGTTGTGTCGCTCTGTAGTCTGTTCCCTCACAGGCGATCCTAGTTTAAGTGGTTGTTCCTTCTGCTATGACCTCTGAAATTCTTTTGCAGCTGCATGGACCCCCAACTTCAGCCCACTTCTCTTCTGAGCGTGCGTGGGAACAGGCGAGACAGTTTTGTTACTGGCCTTCCATGTACAGGGACATTAAAGCGTGGTGTGAACAGTGTAAGATCTGTCAGACTCGTCGTGGTCCCGTTCCTTCCCATAATGCCCCTATGGGTGGGTCCCTGTCAGCCCGGCCATTTGAGAGAGTAGCTATGGACATCTTAGAGCTGCCTGTGACCACAAAAGGAAACAGGTATGTGTTAGTGGTTGAGGACTACTTTACAAAATTTGTCAATTTGTATGCTTTACCCAATCAGTCAGCGCAGACTGTCGCACAATGCCTGTTTGAGGACTATGTATTGATTCATGGTGTTCCAGAAACTTTTCAGATCAGGGCCGCCAGTTTGAGGCAGAGGTGGTTCAAAACCTCTGCCGTCTATTGCATATAAAGAAAACACGCACCACTCCCTACCATCCACAGTCAGACGGTATGGTTGAGCGCTTTAATAGGACTTTGATTGACCAACTGGCAAAGACTCTTTTAACCCATGGGGGGGAGTGGGATGATTATGTGAAGCATGTAGCTTTTGCGTATAACACTTTGCCCCACTCCGGCACTCGTTTCACACCGTACTTTTTGACTCATGGACGGGAAGCACGAGTCCCAGTGGATGTGCTGTTGTCCAATAGTTCTGTTTCACGGATAGCAGGATCTCATGCTGACTTTGTTTCCTCCATGTTGACTAGACTGGACTCTGCCATGTGAAAAAAAAGTCCATGAAAACACTCCTGCTCAGCTGCACACATGCGTTTGTGAGGAAAAAAAAACCCTTTCCCTTGCTCGTAGCACCTTGAAACTTGCAGAAACGTGTTTTTAGTGCCTGAAATGCACAATGCAGGGAGCACACTGACTGTCATAGGAACCCAGACTGTTCCATGAAAAATGATGAAAGGTGACATTGTTCAGTCAATTTTGATCAAATATCACCCATTTCAAGTTTCTTATGAAATTTTGATTGAAAAAAAAACATCATATTTAGTATCATCGTTGACACCAAACATGTAAAAAAAAACCAATGACAAACTCATTCAGCCTCACTATCATATTTGACACTGAAAGATTATGTTATCATTAATCAAATACATTTACATTGTGACTGCCTCTCAGATACATCAGTTATGTCTGTGGGGGGTTTCATCAAGATGGCCCATACAGGAGATGGCCCATACAGGAGACGACACACACAAAGGACATTCACTTTTTTGTATTGAGGACCCTCCACAGGAGGTCCTTACAGTTCTGTATTCCTGTATAAAGATCTGTCTCACAGACAGATCTTTGGGTTAAGATACTTTGAAGACCAACCAGCTAACATCGCTGTTGAAGACCCGCTACACTGCTACCTTCAATAAATTCTTCTCCCCACAAGAACTCTGTTCAAGCTTACTTACTTTATGTATTAGACAAATCTAATACATTGGCGAGCCATCCAAACCACTGCAATTACAGCAAAATCTAACAATACCAAACGTGAAAAAAGTCGATGAAAACACCCCGTTCAGCTGCATAAATGCGTTTACCAACCCCTTAAAAACCCCTTTCCCTTGCTCATAGCGCCTTGAAACTCAGCGCCTGAACTGCACAATGCAGGGAGAAAACATGATTGGAGTATTTTTGAAGCTGGTGCCACTGATCTGGACAAGCTCACAGCACAGGCGAATCAACAACTTACTGAAGACCTGAATGAGTTTTACTTTTACTATAGACTTGAAATTCCTGGTCTAACACCCCTTGCCTGATCTGATCATCCTACACAGCTGTTAACACCACCAGCAATTCTACTCTCTCCCCCACCTGCACACAGCTACAGTGATCTATTGAAGATCTCTAAAAACCTGTGTTGATCAGCTGGCCTACATCTTTTCACAGATCTTCAACAGATCACTGTAGCTGTGTGAAGTCCCTGCCTGCTTCAAATGTTCCACCACCATCCCTGTCCAAAAGAAACCCAAGATAACAGGACTCAATGACCACAGACCTGTTGCTTTAACGTCTGTGGTCATGAAGTCGTTTGAAAGACTGGTGTTGGCTTATCTGAAGAACATTACTACATTACTGGACCCCTACTGGACCCCCTGCAGTTTGCTTACTGAGCAAACAAGTCGGTGGATGATGCAGTCAACGTGGAACTGCACTTTATCTTACAGCATCTGGATAAATCAGGGACTTATGTGAGGCTCCTGTTCGTGGACTTCAGTTTGGCCTTCAACACCATCATCCCACTCTTCCGGACCAAACTACCCCAGCTCTCTGTTCCTAGCTCTATCTGTCAGTGGATCACCAGCTTTCTGACAGCTAGTGCAACTGGGGAAATTCATGTCAAACAGCCGTACCACCAGCACTGGTGCCTCCCAGGGTTGCATCTTCTCCCTACTGCTCTTCTCCCTTTACACCAATGACTGTACCTCTACTGATCCATCTGTCAAGCTCCTGAAGTTTGCAGATGACACTACAGTCATCTGCCTCATCCAGGACGGTGTTGAGTCTGCTGACAGGCAAGAGGTTGAGCAGCTTTTTGTCTGGTGTAGTCTTAACAACCTGCAACTCAACAAGCTTAAAACAGTGGTGATGATAGTGGACTTCAGGAGGAACTCCCCCCACTCACCATCATGAACAGCACTGTAATAATAATGGAGTCAAAAAGTCAAAGTCAAAGTCAAAGTCAAAGAAGGTTTATTGTCACTGTTTGCACCTAGCTGCACACTGTGCACTTTACGCGGCTAAGACAAACTTCTGTCCTAGCTCTGTGGTGTTGTTTTGTGTTGAACTTCTTGTTGTATGTTTATGTAGCTCCAGGTCCTGGAGAAACGTTGTTTCATTTCATTATGTACTGCGTCAGCTATATGTGGTTGAAATGACAATAAAGCTTCTTGAATCTTCTTGAATCTTCTTAACAGTCTAGTTGTGTGAGGGGTGTGTGGGATCATCCACATTGTGTTAGCTTTGCGGATGCAGCGTGTGGAGTAAATGTCTGTGATAGAGGGAAGAGAGACTCCGATGATCTTCTCAGCTGTCCTCACTATCCGCTGAAGGGTCTTGCGATCCGAGATGGTGCAGTTCCCAAACCAGGCAGTGATGCAGCTGCTCAGGATGCTCTCGATGGTCCCTCTGTAGAAGGTGGTCAGGATGGGAGGTGGAAGATGAGCCTTCCTCAACCTTCACAGGAATTACACGCTGCTGGGCTTTTCTGGTGATGGAGCAGGTGTTGAGTGACCAGGTGAGGTCCCCCACCAGGTGAACACCAAGGAATTTGGTGCTCTTGACAATCTCCACGATGGACCCATTGATGTTCAGTGAAGAATGGTCACTCTTTGTTCTCCTGAAGTCAACAATCACATCTTAGTCTTGTTGACGTTCAGAAACAGGTTATTGACTTTTCACCAGACCGCTAGTTGTTGCACCTCCTCTCTATATGCTGACTCGTCGTTCTTACTGATGATCCCCACCACAGTCGTGTCATCGGCGAACTTGATGATGTGATTGGAGCTGTGCATTGCTGCACAGTCGTGAGTCAGCAGAGTGAACAGCAGTGGACTGAGCACACAGCCCTGAGGAGCTTCAGTGTTCAGTGTGGTGGTGCTGGAGATGCTGTTCCCGATCCGGACTGACTGAGGTCTTCCAGTCAGGAAATCCAGGATCCAACTGCAGAGGGAGGTGTTGATGCCCAGCAGACTCAAGTCAATGAACAGCATTCGTAGGTAAGTGTCTTTATTGTCCAGGTGTGTGAGGGCCAGATGGAGGGTTGTGGTGATGGCATCGTCTGTGGAGCGATTTGGACGATAGGCAAACTGCATGGGGTCAAGTGAAGGTGGCAGCAGGTTCTTAATGTGTCTCATGACGAGCCTCTTGAAGCACTTCATGATGATGGGCGTGAGTGCAACAGGACGGTAGTCATTAAGACAGGACACTGGAGACTTCTTCAGCACGGGGATGATGGTGGTTGACTTTAGGCACATTGGGATGACGGCGCTGGTCAGTCAATCAGGTCATTCAGTCATTCAGGTTCCTGGGCACCACCAACTCTGAGGACCTGAAGTGGGACACTCACATTGACTCCATTGTCAAAAAGGCCCAACAAAGATTGTACTTCCGTTGGCAGCCGAGGAAGTTCAACCTACCACAGGATCTGCTAACACAGTTCTCCTCAGCTGTCACTGAGTCTGTTCTGTGAACTTCTATAACAGTCTGGTTTGGCTCAGCTACAAAATCAGACACCAGAAGACTATAGATAACGGTTCGGACTGCTGAAAGGACTATTGGTATTACCCTGCCCACCCTTCAAGAATTGTATACATCCAGAGTGAGGAAAAGAGCTCAGAAAATCACTCTGGACCCCTCACATCCAAGCCATCTTCCTTTTTGAATCTTCCTTTTGCAATCTGGTCGGTGCTACACAGCACCAAATACTAGGACAGCCAGGCACAAGAACAATTTCTTTCCCCAAGCAATCTACCTCAAGAACAGTTAAATGTTCCCCCATTGTGCAATAAAAATACATGCAATAACTTTATATTTATTTGTTATCACCCTCATCTTATTATATTCTGTTCTTTATGTACAATTTATTTTATTTTTCTATTTAAATATATATATTTCTATTTCTTATCCTTTTTTAAAAATTTTTTTATAGTCTGTGTATTGTTGTTGTCTCTGTGCACTGCAGCTTGTGACACTAAAACAAATTTCTTGTATGCGCAAACATACTTAACATAAAGCTCTTTCTGATTCTGAAAATCCCTTTTCCTTGCTTGTAGCACCTTGAAACTCGAGGAATCGCATTTTCAGTGTGTGAACTACACAATGCAGGGAGCAGACAGTGCTGTCATAGGAAAAAAGCCTGTTCGATGAAAAATGATGAAAGGTGACATTGTTGGGTCGATTTTGTTCAAATGTCACCTCTTTCATGTATGTTATGAAATTTTGCATTTTAATGAAAATATCTGACACCAAATGTAAAAAAAGTCCATGAAAACACTCCCGTTCAGCTGCAAATAATGCGTTTGTCAGAAAAAAACCTTTCCCTTGCTTGTAGCGCCTTGAAACTCGGAATTACATTTTCAGCGCCTGAAGTGCACAATGCAGGGAGCACACTGCGCTGTCATAGGAAACAAGCCTGTTCCATGAAAAATGATGAAAGGTGACATCGTTAAGTCAATTTTGATTGAAATTCCCCTCTTTTGTGTTTGTTATGAAATTTGCATTTCACTGTAAACCATCATATTTTGTATCAAAATTCATTGTTTTCCTACCCTGTTGTGTCACCTGTTCCCAATTAACCATAATGTGTAGCCCTATAAATAGGGATCCTTGTGTACCTGTCTTTGTCAGTCATTGTTGAATGTTCTGCGTTACATGTTTTAGTTAGAGTCATGTCCAATTTCATGATCAGGTTTTTGTTTATGTTTCAGTTTAATTAGTGCTGTGTAGTGTCTTTGTGATTAGGTTAGTCTTCCCCATGTCTGTCTACGTCAATAAAGCAGTGTTTTGTGGATTCCTGCATATGGCTCTGTCTCCATGGCGTGCCGGCGCACGCACCACCACAGAGGTCTGGGTTCGAGCCCTGCACAGGACGGGGGAGTCTGGATGTGACAAGTATCATAGTTGACACCAAAGATGTTATTACACATGAAATTATATTTTACACATGAGGTGTTTGTGACTTAATGCGCAGTGTAGCTTAACCACTGATAAAACATCTTATCTGTCCCTTGGCCTACGTTTTCCATGAAACTTTTCAAACCCCTAGTATTCAGTGGTATAATGTAGACCAGTTGTATCATTTCTGCCTCTGTCCTAGTTATTGTCACCTCCCTCTATGGCATCACTATACAGAAACATCTGGAACATATTCCCGCCAAATTGATGGTTAAACTGTCTTCCTAAGGTTGACACCTTGGTCCCTGTAGAGTTCAATGGATCACAGTGGATCACAATGGATTTTCTGGAATTTGAGCAACCAATCCACCATGTTCCCACTGATAATCCTTTTCCAGTGTTAATCTTGCATATTCATACCAAGACGCATCTCATAGTCGTCCTCTAGTAGGAAGCCGGTGTTGCTTTTGCCATAAGTAACATGAATAAATAACTTATCCGCCAGTCAGTATTCATCTTTCTTCATCTGTTACAGCTTTAGGCACCAGAAGAGTGTCTTACCATCTAATACCATCTAATAAACCTTTTTTCACTATTTGGGCTTGGAATTTCCTATGCTGCTGATGTTGATGTATTTACAATTTCTTTGGTTTCAGGCATAACTGTATGCCTGAAACCAAAATGTAAATGTCCACAACCCTAAGTTTGTACACCCCTTGTGTACAGTTGCTTGCAGTTCTTCTCCTTCTCATGGTTCACCGATTTCCCTTTGCTTTCTTTTTCCATTCTCTTTTTGGTCTTGTTGGGTCCATGCTCTTGTTCTAAAGGCTGGCACTTTGTCCTGCTCATCTTGTAGTAGGAGTTCATCCTTTGGGTCCTCTTTTTCTTGTTCCTGTTGCCACTGATACAACAACAATGGAGGACTCTCCCATGGGTGATGGTCCATCTCCTATGGGTTAGGAGCGTGCAGTTGTGGAGATTGTGATGTAGGAACTGTTGGGTCTTGCCTCAGTGCTGTGGACTGCCTTATAAATGGGTCCTGCACCTGTTCTTGGAGTCTCCAAGTTGCTCCTGAGTCTGGTGCCCTGCAACAGTGATTCAGGTAGAACAAGGTTTTGTTTTTCTTTTCACCTTCAGTGCCGTGGGTGTAGCCAGGATGACTTTGAATGTTCCAGCCCTTCTGGGCTCATTCCAACCTCTCGTTCATGCAACCTCTGCTCACAAAGGAACCGTCTGTTTTATAGCTAATCTTACTAGCAAAGTGATAGAATGCAACAACTCAGTAATAGTCAGACCATGTCTGACAGGTGTTCCATCTGCTCTTATAAGGTCTCTCTGTGCCATGGTGGGGCCAAATTATGACACGAGTCAAACACATATTGTGAATCTGTAAAGATTGTACAAGATTTCCTGTAGCCTCCTGTAGCACCTCTAATTTAGCCAGTTACACTGAACATTAACAGAACAGTAACAAAATCTGTTAGATCACGACTGGCTGTCACAATTGCATAAGCAGCCAAGTTGCCTTTTGGGCCCTTAAAGCATGATCCATCTACAAAATAAGTAAAATCTGAATGTAATGGTTGATTTTCTGAATCTTGTCCTGCATTAAAATATTTTAAAATATTTAGAGATTACCTGACTATCATGCAGTTCACCTTCCAATGGGGTTATCATCCTGTCTGCAGAATTAACTTTCTGAAATATCCGAATTGTCACTTCTGGTGAGGAAAGGGTTACATCATAGCTTATTGTAGATGTATGGGTGATTAGAAATATTGGGATAGTCAACAATGCATGTAGTGTATGGGTCATATACAGTGTAGTGAGATGACCCATAGTAATGGTTAAAGATTTTGATATGCAAATGTGTCTGCTGCCAAGGATTACAGATGTGCTATCCTTAATTTAGTATCTCTTCTGAAACATTTTGTACGTCATACTCTTACAGATTATTCTTACAGATCACTGCTTTTGCACCAAAATTTTTTTAAACCACACCTCCACATAAATTTTTCTAGACTCCTCATTAAATAACAGCACAGCATTTGCAAACGCAGCACAATAACAGAAACAAGCACCACACAAACTCAAATTTCACTACACAAACAGTAGAATAGCAGAAGTAAACACGCACAAACTCAATTTTACAGCAGGAAGCATCAGCATTTCAGACACATCTGGAAAGCAAAGGACAAACACTACTTATTTACAACAGGCCTTTTTTAAAAATATTATCACCTGGTTCCAGGAATTTCACTACTCAGCGCTTTTTCTTATTATTTTTTCACATTTTTCTCTTTTGTCACTATCAACTGGACCCGGGAATTTTACTTTTTCTTTTCTCTTATTCCTTTCTCTTGTTTACTTTGTCTTTTTATTTTTCTCTATTTCTCTTTATTCTCTCTCTTTCTCTTGTTTTCTTATTCTCTTTATTCCTCTTCTCTTATTTTTTCTGTTTCTTAATAAATTTCTTTCCTTTATCACCTGGGATCCAGGAATTTTTCTACATTACCTCTTTTTGTGTGTATGTGTTTCTCTCACCTGCTACTTAACTCTGCTCTTTCCAAAACAATGTCTTTTGCAGAAGTTTCTCACACACCACCTGGACTCCACCAGCACTTTCAATCACACGCAAACCCTGCAGGATCTGTTTTTCTCACACACACATCTGACATCATCCAGTCTTTATCATGCAAACATTTAATCATGCACTTTTATCATACAATTTTATTTAGCGTTTACTTTCTATCACTCTATCAAAGCAATACAGAGCTGATCCGTCCTCGGCCCAGGCCGCCTCCGCCTCCCCAGACCACACACAACTAATGCATAATTTTGTTTGAAGAGGCTTCTGCCTTACCTTTGTCCTAGAAGGCCAGATTGTTTGGTCTGTGGGCAGCACCTGCAGGTCCTAGGTCCAGGGCTCCATTGTATTTTATTTCAGATCACGTAGGGGTCACCAAAACAATATGGTAATAATAATAATAATAATAATAATAATTCAGATTATAGTGAGACTCTCCTGAAGCTAATCTATCAGACTCGATGACTGCAGAGGTTTATTGTAGTCATTGCTGTGTACAAATCACAAGATTACAAGATGCTCACATGGAACATCTCATCAACCCCATGAACTTCAGTTTCAAATCTCATGCTCCACCTATTTTTCTTTAGTGGACTTTCCAGGACAGTATTATATTCTAATTGTACATTAATTTATCATTCAGCTTTAATCTATAATATATACAAAATGGGTGTCTTATCTCTATCATTATTTTATTATTTTTAAAAAATATATTTTTCAGTGTGAAACATTTTCATGTTGAGGAGACATCATGGTTATGTCAGATTCACCATCCCTTTTCCATGTTAATTATTCTAAGCTTTTAGCTAATTTATGCATTTTGAATGATAGCTTTGACCTGGGATGAGCTTGATTTCCAAAACTTTTATCAGTGTGCTTCAACAATGCACCGATTCGCCCAGACTTCAGCTGCAGGTGTTCCACAGATCTTACATTGCTCTGAGCGGACTACCTGACCTTGACTTTAACTTCAACTTTAGAGGAGTTACAATGGATGCTGCTGTGCAGACTCTGTTTTTGATAAGATTTTACTGTTAAATTCATTAGCTACACAAAGACTATTCATGCTTAACAGCACGTAAAACATGTAAACAATGTGTCCTTCCTGTGAACCTTACTTCATTAAACCAATAGCAGAAATGGTGTTCAAAAATACTCAAAAATACTCCTGAACTGCATGCCTTTTCTGTTCTTTTTGCCAAAGAACAACACAGAGACAGTGATTGAATAGCAAAACTATTCAAAATTTAATGAAATCAACAGGGAGTATTTATAGAGAAGAAATCAGCAGAAACATGGTGGTTGACATACAAAATCATACACAGTATGACATGTAGTGAAATGCTTTTTACGACTATCCTACATTTAAAGAAAGAAAAAAGGGTAAAATTAAAATTAAAGTGTGTGGACACGAAAAATATAGGAATATAGGTAAAATATATAGAGAAAAATAGGAAAAATAAAAACTAACATAGTAGAATTAAAGACATGTCAAATTCTGAAATACCAATAGTTATGAAAAACCAATACTTATCGGGTATGCATATACAAATATGTGTATATAATATATATATAATATAAATATAAATAAATAATAATAATAATAACAACAATATAATAATATAATATAATACAGTATAATATAATACAGTATAATATATATCAAACAGTGGCGGACTCTGGAGATTGCAGTTTGCTGCATACGGCATCAAGAATGTCTTTTTTGAGAAAATTTACTGTAATAAAATTGACTATTCCTTGTGAGGTGTGAAATACTGTAGCATAATTTCTTTTTTACTTGGCTATTTAACGGTTGATTAGTATCTATTGCCGTGGCATCATAATAATGGTATAGACGTGGATTAATTCAGGAAGGACACCAGTGAAGGCCTAGGTGTGAAATTCACGGCCCGCCACTGGTATCAAATAATATATAAATAATAAATATGTATATACATCTATAATATATAGAAAAATACAATATATACAATATATACATATATGTAGATATAAATTCAAGATTCAAAGAACTTTATTAATCCCAGGGGGAAATTCCTTTGCCATGTTACAGTTGCTCTAATGAACATAACATAACAGAACAGAACAGAACAGAACAGAACAGAACAGAGGCGGACCGTCAGGGCCAGCAAGGCCTTCTCTGCCGGACTAAAGAGCAGTGATCACTGACTTACATTTTATATATTATTATATTATATATTAATATTATTATTATTAATTAATACTTTGAATTATTATTAATACTATTTTATATATTAATATATTTTTCCATGAATGTGTATCAAATTATTCCCAATAGTCTATTCTCTACATTTCATAGCTTTTCTCTTGGTTGAGCTGCTTCCAGTAGTGTATATTTATGATAAAATTATTTATCCAATCATATTTCAGCCAGTGGCTGACATCATGTGTTATAGGCCTCCAGAATTAATAGTGCAGGTGCAATGAAACTGTTTAAAATAAGTGGGGGAAATTCCTTTGCCATGTTACAGTTGCTCTAATGAAAATAAAAATATAGGAGAGAAATTAAGAAATATATACACTGTTTTATAAACTGTAAAATATAATAAATAAATACAAATAGTGTACAAATACTAGTGTATAGCTGTTATATTGCACACAAGGATTGTAAATTGTTGATAAGACAAATATAAATGTTAGGACAATAAAAAAATACAGTATGTACAGTGCGCATACATTATATATATATATGTGTATATATATATATGTGTGTATATATATATATATGTATATATATATATATATATGTATATATATATATATATATATATATATATGTATATTATGTATATATATGTATATTATGTATATATATATATATATATATGTATATATACATATATATATATATATATATATATATATATATATATATATACGTGTTCATATATATATATATGTATGTATGTATGTATGTATATATATATATATATATATATATATATATATAATGTGTGTATATATATATATATATGTATATATATATATATATGTATATTATGTATATATGTATATATATATATATATGTATATATACATATATATATATATATATATACGTGTTCATATATATATATGTATGTATGTATGTATGTATATATATATATATATATATATATATATATATATATATATATATTTATTTATATATACACACATATACACACACACACACATATATATATATATATATATACATATATATACACATACATACATATATACATACATTTTATATATATATATATATATAGATATATATATATATATATATATATATATAGATATATATATATATATATATAGATATATATATATATATATATATATATATATATATATATATATATAAAAAGGCAAATATAAATGTCCAGTTGAACAGGAATATCAGGAAGTAAAATGATGGTGCAGTATGCACACAAAGATGCACACAAAGATGTGGGGTTATTGCGTGTGCAGGGTAGAGCAGAGTATGCAAGTAGTGCAATAATTGTGTGTGCGAGGTAAAATGTCATGTCGTGTGGGGGAAGTCCAGAAAGTCCAGGTTCTAGGTGTTCTGGTTGAAGGCCTCAATGGCCTGCAGGAAGAAGCTCCTCCTCATTCTCTCTGTGTTTGCCTTCAAGGAACGAAAACGTTTCCCTGACTGCAACAGAGAGAAGAGTCCATTGTAGGGATGGCTGAGGTCCTTCATTATCTTCCTGGCCTTGGTCCAGCACCGCTTGCTGATGCGGATGGTACGCTCGGCTGATCGCACCACCGTCTGGAGAGCTTGCCTGTCCTGCTTTGTGCTGTTTCCAAACCAGGCTGTGATACTTCCCATCAGGATGCTCTCCATGGTGCAGGCGTAGAATGTCTTTAGCACCTTTGAGGGCAGTTTAAAGTCCTTTAGGCGTCTAAGATGATACAGACGCTGCTGGGCCTTCACCAGGATGTTGACGTGACGGGACCATGTCAGGTCCTGCGTGATGTAAACAGGTACCGGAAACTGTCCACTCTCTCCACTGGGGTCCCGTTGATAGTCAGGAGCTGGTAATTCCTCTCCTGCTTTGTGCTAAAGTCCACTATAAGCTCCTTAGTCTTGCTTGTTCAGGGGGAGATTGTTGACCTGGCACCATAACTCCAGGTTTCTAATCTCCTCTAGGTAGGCTGTCTCGTCGTTGTTGGAGATCAGATCCCCCACCACAGTATCGTCTGCAAACTTAATGATGTTGGTGGAGCTGGAAGTGGCCACACAGTCGTAGGTGTACAGTGAGTACAGAAGGGGGCTCAAAACACAACCCTGGGGGCTCCAGTGCTGAGGGTGATTTGAGGGTGAGACATGGTTGCCCATCCGCACTGCTTGTGGTCTGTGTGTCAAAGTTAGAGATCCATCGGCACAGGGACAGGCTGAGGCCCAGGATCTCCAATTTAGTGGTGAGTATGGATGGAATTATGGTGTTAAACACAACTGTAGTCAACAAACAGCATTTTAACATAATTCCCCTTTCTGCTGTACAGGTGGCTCAGGGCTGTGTGATGGAAGTGTGCGATGGTGTGTTCAGTAGAACGGTTGAGATGGTACGTGAACTGTAGTGGGTCCAGGGTGTCCGGTAGGGAAGAACTGATGAAGTCTCTGATTAGTCCTTCAAAGCACTTCATCACTACTGAGGTCAGGGCTACTGGGCGGTAGTCGTTCAGGCAGGCGGGCTAGGGTTTCTTGGGGACAGGAACAATGATATGCACATCGTGTTCAAAAAATGAAAAATGATGGAAAACCACTGAACTTCAGGACGCGTGCCCCTACAAGAGTGAAAAAAAATCATCCTCTGATTAACGTAACTACTGTCTACTCAATGACCTTGACAGAAATGTAGTGGAGTAAAAAGTACAATATTTGTCTTTCAAATGGAGTGAAGTTAAGTTCTCAAGTAAATGTACTTCTTTACTGTCCACCTCTGATAGAAATAAAATACCCGCACCATGCTACAAAAGTCATACTCACGCCCTCAAGAGAGCAACGCGTAACCTCAAGCAAAAGTCGAGAAAAAACAAATTAGAAGTTTTTAGAATTGTGTATAAAGACAGTATGTCCAGCTACAGATAGGCTCTAAAAGCTGCTAGGGCTGGGCATCTGAGCAAACTGATTGCAATAAACCAGAACAATCCCAGATTCTTATTTAGTACAGTGGCTAGACTAACAAAGCCTCAGATATCTGAAGAGTGTGTTCCATCACAGTTTAGTAGTGAGGACTTTATGAATTTCTTTACTGAAAAAATTGATGGTATCAGGAACAAAATAATAGATGTTCAACCTTTGACAGCATATCACGATGAACATAGCACAAAAGATCGGGGCGGGGACTAGGATCCTTTAGTTTTTAGGTCTTCCAAGGTTACGTAGTAATTTCCCCTACAAGGCAAGGCCGATCGCTTCGCTCACTCAATGTATGACAAAGTGTGAATTATCATAGCAATACTAGAGTAGTGCTTATAGTGAATAGTGGGGTAGTTTTTAATCAGTGGAGAAGTGCTATCTTCTACACTGATAAACTGCATAACATTAAGACTAAGAGTACAGTTGTTATCTGACCTCATTTGTAAGGCTGGCCAGCTCTTTAAAAAGTCCTTTATCAGTAGCTCTCCCTTAACAATATGCTGTCTGCAAAGAACTTCTGTGATCTGTTCCAGAGTAGCCTGGTTCTCTCCTCCTGGAAAGTTGGGAAGGAAGTTTACTTCAGAGCATCTGGCTCTTTTAATGTTGGAATGCAGGTACTCACACTCAGGGTTGTTTTTGCTCCTCTTGCCTGTGTTGACAGACAACTCTGCACCCCCAGATATGCCCAAATTTGTATGATAATTCCATTATCAACTTTAAGCTCATCTTCCATCCATACCATCCACTGTCACTTCCAAGCTCTCTGAGACATGGATGTGCAGTAATTACAGATTCAGCTGCCTCACCCACTTCCCTATTAATTGGGTATGATTTGAAACTGTACCTTGTTTCAGCGATTTTTTCCAGGATGTTGTGCTTTTGCGATCTTGTCAGTTTCAGTGTCTTTCCAGATCTTTCAAAAACCAGATTTCCTTCTTCAAGTACATTCTACTTCAAAAGAAAAAGTTGGCACAGGAAAAGAATCAGGCCAATTCTTCTGACGCTGTGTTAAAGGTACATGCTAGGTGTGTGTCTTAAAAGATCATTATCCTACATCTATCATGTAAGCTACTGTACCACTGGGAATGTACAACAATCAGCCCAATAAATATATACACTGATCGGCCATAACATTAAAACCAGTGTGTGTAGTGAAGTGAACAACACTGATTATCTCACTATGATTGCACATGACAAGAGGTGCGATATATTAGGTAGCAAGTGAACATTCAGTTTAGAGCTTGCTGCGTATGGGGCTGTGTAGCTGCAGAGTGGTCAGAGTGCCCATGCTGGCCCCTGTCCTCCACTGAAATCACCTACAATTGGCACACACCTTCAGAGGTCTTGTGGAGTCCATGTCATGTTTTGTTGGCACAAGGGGGACCTATACAATATTAGGCAGGTGGTTGAATACGATTGATCAGTGTTTGTTGTAAATGTTATCTACTTTTCATGGAAGTGATATGTAGTGTTCCTTATGTAGATACAGCAGTCTTCCTTGTATGTCATCTGATATGCTATGAATTGTCAAATTCCCTGATAACAGCTCATAGGATCACAGATGTTCAATATCAAATAAAGAGAACCTGGTTGTTAACAAGAAGAATCTGTTCAATTTTGCAAAACTGAGGCAGTTCTCCCTTCTGTCCTGCAGACACAAACATTCCTACATCATAATCAGTTCCATCAGTGTTGACCCTTGATGTGTTATATGCCATTTTGCTATCTGTTTTTTGCGTGATGTATGACTTTGCAATATCATAGAATATTGTGTTCTTTTCAGCAAATGTCTTTGGGGTAGGCTGGGGCTTGTCAACCTTGTCTGTGTGCTGATATGGAAATGACACTTTTTTTTGTTTAAATACTCAAGAGGAAAGTATTTGCAATTTATCATCTACCTAATGCATATGGCCAGCTCCACAGGCACACTCCCCTTAAAAAGGTCATGAAGAACATGAGGTGGGAAACCAGAGATTGTACAAATATACTTTATTCTTTGGTTAAGGACACAATCTCCTTGAACACCAAACTGATCATGATTTTACCCATGCATCACAGAATGTACATCATGGCCATGGCTGTCTTTTGTCCTCAGACTAAAATCTCCCCTTCCAACTTCAATAATTCATAAGACTGAATCTGGTCTTGAGTAGCTGTGCAGAATCTGCAAAAATATTTGGCTTTGAAAGACTTTGTAAAGCCTGCTAATGCATGGGCTGCAGGGTTGTCAGAGACCACACACTTAACTGCCTTACCAATGGAGTCAATGAATACACCATCTTTTTCAAGAGTACAAATGTCTCATAACAAAGGACTAAGTGTTCTTTTATAGCTAAATCTTTGAATGTCAGCAACTTTACACAGTGCTTCTAGCTGAAACATGCAAAGCTGATCTATATTTACTAGGGAGGTCTGCAAGAACCCAGTACAATACAGTTAGCTTGTGGACTTTCCTTGATGTGCCATGTGGATTTGAGATTTCAAGATTATCCATGTACAAAAGGATAGGTAATGTGAGCTCATGAAGTAGAGAATAATTCATCATAATTTACAGTGCCTTGCAGAAGTATTCACCCGCCTTGGCATTTTTCATGTTTCGTTGCCTCATAACCTGGAAATAAAATGGACCTCCGTCCCAGTCTCAAATCACAGGCAGACTGAAACAGGTTTTGCTCAAGAATATCCCTGTATTTAGCACCATCCATCTTTCCCTCGGCTCGGATCAGTTTCCCAGTCCCTGCTGCTGAAAAACATCCCCACAGCATGATGCTGCCACCACCATGTTTCACTGTGGGGATGGTGTTCTTGGGGTGATGGGATGTGTTGTGTTTGCACCAGACATAGCATATTCCTTGGTGGCCAATTCAAGTTCAATTTTAGTCTCATATGACCAGAGCACCTTCCTCCATACATTTGGGGAGTTGCCAACATGTCTTTTTGGCAAACTATTTATTTTTAACACTAAGTAATGGCTTTTTTCTGGCCACTCTTCCATAAAGCCCAGCTCTATGGAGTGTATGGCTTATTGTGATCCCATGCACAGATACACCAGTCTCTGCTGTGGAATTCTGCAGCTCCTTCAGGGTTACCTTTGGTCTCTGTGCTGCCTCTCTGATTAATGCCCTCCTTGCCCGGTCTGTGAGTTTTGGTGGGCGGCAGGTTTGTTGTGGTATCATGTTCTTTCCATTTGAAGATGATGGATTTGATGGTGCTCTGGTCTTCATGGTGTGATGCCTCTTGCTTAGTGGGGTTGCAGCCTCTGGGGCCTTTCAGAAAAGGTGCGTTTATACTGACAGATCATGTGACACTTAGATTGCACACAGGTGGACTTGGTTGCACTAGAATTTTTGAGGGACTTCATAGCAAAGGGGGTGAATACATATGCACATGCCAATTTTCAGATTTTTAATTTTTAAAAATTCTTTTTTATACATATTTTTCTCATTTCACTTCACCAACTTAGACTATTTTGTGCAGATCCATCACATAAAATTCAGATTAAAAAAAACTACAGGTTATAATGTAACAAAACATGAAAAATGCCAAGGGGGGTGAATATTTTTGCAAGGCACTGTATCTTTAAAATATGAGCCATCTTGGTGGCTCACATAATGACCGTTTTGTGCTGTCTTTGTTTCTTTCATTTTGTCAAGAATGTCAGTGTCTGAACATTCCTTGGATCATATTAAGAATGGAAATATGCACTGTTCTGTGTCTGGGCTCTAACTTATACTGTACAGGCATTACCACAAGGTACTTTTTCTCAATAAATGTTTTTTGTCTCTTGGTCAAAGATAACTCCTAACCTTTAGCCATTGTAGTGCAAAAATATTACTCTCCATAACAACACTGACTACCTCATCTAGAGATGCTTTAGTGGGAAAAATATTATGACCCTGTAAGACTTCTGTAATAGTCTTCTTGATGAGGGGTTGGGTTAAAGAATATATTTGAGCCAAATGTTCTACTATTTCCTGAGTTGCCATTTTGGACACATGAAGAACTGCTTTCATTTTAAGAAATAAGGATGTCAAGTTATAGTGCAACTGGGTTCTCAAATTGTCAGTGTTATATGGACTCTCACCTTTAGAAAGATCAGCTAAGTCTGTACTCTCACACTGAGCAGGTACTTCAACACAGTCAGGTAATTATGTTACTGAAGCACTCTCTCTTGACACGACGACATCATAAAGTCTACATGTTTTCTACTTTTGTGTGCATTAAATGATGAGTATACATTTGTGCTGTAATTACAGCTCTTGAATGGGCAAGCTACCATTTCATGCCTTCATAAATGACTTCTCAAATGACCAAAGAGTGTTGCCTCAGAAAAGGGCCCCATAAAGTTACACATACAGCATGAAAAAATGCATTTGCTTCAGTTACCCCATCTAATCTGCCTGTATCATAATGAGACCATGACAAATGAGTTTTTAATACATGAAATAACTGAAAAATGCAAATACAACTGTTATACAGGTATGGCAGAGGGCTAATTCTTGAGCAGTGGCTATGCAGCAAACGACAGTGCTTAATTAATTTTGCCTGTGTTACTAAGGATACAGAACACAACTTGCAGTTCCACTCCATTGTGTCACCTGCACCATGAAACTGTAAACACTTTTTGCATTAAGCAGTCATTAATTTCAGCTGTAGCACTGCATTTAAAAAACCCAACCCAATATTTATTATAATAGTGTTTTTTAAATGTTGGCTTAATTCAAATAAAAACAGTATTTCAGCATACATCATACCTAGATTTCTTTGAAGATTGCTCTTTCCAATGTCCACTTGAACCTACAAGAACAACATTTACAACAATTATAATTTTAAATTACCATTTTAAATTACCAAATGACACAGATATGCTCATTTATTATTATTTAATTTAGGAACTACCTATACCCAATGCTAACCCAAGTTACTCATGAGTAACTTACCTTGTAAGTTAATTACACTGAACAAAATTATAAATGCAACACTTTTGTTTGTGAACAATTGTTTGTTTCCGAAAACTAGTCAGTATCTGGTGTGACCACCATTTGCCTCACGTAGTGCAACACATCTCCTTCACATAGAGTTGATCAGGTTGTTGATTGTGGCCTGTGGAATGTTGGTCCACTCCTCTTCAATGGCTGTGCGAAGTTGCTGGATATTGGCAGGAACTGGAACATGCTGTTGTATACGCCGATCCAGAGCATCCCAAACATGCTCAATGGGTGACATGTCCGGTGAGTATGCTGGCCATGCAAGAACCGGGATGTTTTCAGCTTCCAGGAACTGTGTACAGATCCTTGCAACATGGGGTCGTGCATTATCATGCTGCAACATGAGGTGATAGTCGTGGATAAATGGCACAGCAATGGGCCTCAGGATCTCATCACGGTATCTGTGCATTCAAAATGCCATCAATAAAATGCACCTGTGTTCGTTGTCCATAACATATGCCTGCCCATACCATAACCCCACTGCCACCATGGGCCACTCAATCCACAACGTTGACATCAGCAAACCGCTCACCCACATGACGCCATACACGCTGCCTGCCATCTGCCCTGTACAGTGAAAACTGGGATTCATCTGTGAAGAGAACACCTCTCCAAAGTGCCAGACGGCATCGAATGTGAGCATTTGCCCACTCAAGTCGGTTACGATGACGAACTGTAGTCAGGTCGAGACCCCAATGAGGATGACAAGCATGCAGATGAGCTTCCCTGAGACGGTTTCTGACAGTTTGTGCAGAAATTCTTTGGTTATGCAAACCGATTGTTGCAGCAGCTGTCCAGGTGGCTGGTCTCAGACAATCTTGGAAGTGAAGATGCTGGATGTGGAGGTCCTGGGCTGGTGTGGTTACACGTGGTCTGTGGTCGTGAGGCCGGTTGGATGTACTGCCAAATTCTCTGAAACGCCTTTGGAGACGGCTTATGGTTGAGAAATGAACATTCAATTCACAGGCAACAGCTCTGGTGGACATTCCTGCTGTCATCATGCCAATTGCACACTCCCTCAAAACTTGCGACATCTGTGGCATTGTGCTGTGTGATAAAACTGCACATTTTAGAGTGGCCTTTTATTGTGGCCAGCCTAAGGCACACCTGTGCAATAACCATGCTGTCTAATCAGCATCTTGATATGCCACAACTGTGAGGTGGATTACATTGGCAAAGGAGAAGTGCTCACTAACAGATTTAGACAGATTTGTGAACAATATTTGAGAGAAATAGGCCTTTTGTGTACATAGAAAAAGTCTTAGATCTTCGAGTTCAGCTCATGAAAAATGGGGGCAAAAACAAAAGTGTTGCGTTTATAATTTTGTTCAGTGTACATTCGCGTCATATAAGTATATCTGAAAAGACCAAAATATTATTTAACCCTACACTCCTTTAAAATATTCAGAAGGACGTTTAGCACTTGACATTAACTTTGCATTCGGAAAAGTATACTAGCTTGTATTTTTCAAATTAGAGATAACTCTATGACCCGAACATACTTTGCCCAACACCCAGACATGACTGTTTATGACTGCTTATTATCAATTAAATTAAAAATTATGCGAACTGCAAGCTAATGATACCTACACATCATGCACAGTTTAATTAATTAATTAATTAGCCCCAGGTTACCTTCATGTAATTACCTGGCAACAGGGAAATAAACGTACACATACACACGAGTAACCTGAGCTTAAGATCGAACTGGGGACCCTGGTGCTGTAAGCCGTCATGGTGCACCATCAAGCCACTGCTGTCTAATCCATCAATAAATATTTTATTGTGTGCTGATAAATCTTATAAAGATAAATCTGATAAAGGACTTTCTGATCAGGGATGTCATAAGGAGTGGAAATTTTTTCAGGGAAATTTGAGGTTAAACATTGGGTTTGCTGCGTTGTTTTGAAACATGAACTAATAATTTTCTTTGGAAAATCAGTTAATGTGATGTGTTATTACATTATAAGTCACTATAGCCTATCCTACTCTGAAATGTAAATGCATGCCATGTAAGAGCATGAATATGTGAAAAGGATTGAAAAGGATGGTTGGTGGTGTTTCTCATTTGGGTAGGATATTTTGAGGCAATATATTTTAGGAAGGATGTTTGATTACTTTAAAAGAAATATGTCACATTGTACACATAATCCAGATGAAATCAAATTCCCAGCGGTGGTCCTGTCAGTCAGAGAAAGAAGAGATGCAGGATCTTTTCTTCTTAGCAGTAAATGAGGCATTAAAAATAATGGCTATGAAAATCACCTGCAGCATGACTGTTCTGGAAAGTCAAGAACTTAAGAACATACTGGAAAAATACAACAAACATAATGCTGAAAATGAAAACAATGAGGTTAAGCCATTATATCATTGTATATGGGTAAGAGATTTTTTAGCAAAACTTTTTCTGAATTATGTCTAGTTTTTTAAAGATGATATCCAGAAACTGTGTAATGTAACTGTTTTTGCATTTAGTTTGTTCATGTGGTATAATGTAAGGAAATGTGTAATTCATTCATTTAAAAAAATTGTGATCAACTTTAAGGTGAATTAAAAATGTGTCTTATGCCGAGTTCACACTGCACGATTTTCAAAGTCATCGGATCACTGTTGTTTTCACACTGTCCAACTATCTGGGGTAGCATTCAGTTGCTTCTGTGTTCACACTGCACGATGGGGACAAGAGGTTTCACACTGCATGACTTCACAATAGGAAGAATCACTGACAACTCTGTCTGGTCCGCAAACTGCGTTTCACAACCGAACGTACGCAAGAAATGATAAGGAAATAACGCAAGATCACACGTGAGATTAGAGTTCTCGCACGAGGTGGAAATTGTACCAATGGCATAATTAAACAAATGAATAATTTTGCAATGTGCTGCTGTTGATGCAGCTGGTCAAACAAATATTTCTGTGTTATTTCTGTTCTGATGCTATTGTAAAGCTTATTTATTCTGATATAACTATATTTAAGACTTTTTTCTTATAAAAAACTTTAAACTCAATAAACTATAATATTGTGCTCCAAGCGAAGCCATGCTTGCTGATATTGTGGTATATAACTCCTCCCCGAACTGCCCATTGCCCTGTATCTTGCTCTCTCATTGGCTGTAGGTCATCACCGAGGTATTTTTCAGTCAGAACTCCACACCGCAGGATTTTGAGTCGAATGAGTTGCTCAGATGGAGTATTTGGTCATTCACACTGTGCGATTGTCACTCACGTGCACGAGCTCCGCATTGCCTTGATTTTGCAAAACTAGTCGGCAACTGAAAAGTTGTGCAGTGTGAACTTGTCTTAACGGTTAACTCTCAGTTAATTGTTAACGGTAAAAAAAAAAGAAGATAAAAATTAAATTAAAAAACTTGATCAGACCAGAATTCCATTAGAATGACTGTTGAACACTGACTGCTAAAGCCTAATATTTGTTTAATAAAAGATTAATTAACTTACCATTTCTGCATGAAAATTTCTCTCCCCGTTACATGGCAGTCATCTTGGTCTTTTGAACTAAATAACAGAAAAAAAATTACAGTGGTCTTTTGAACACAGTAAAGCCCACTAAGACGTTGATGACATCAGACACTGCATGTCTTTGAATACCAATAAATTATGATGAGTCTATCATAGTATACTCAAAGACATGAATTTAAATGAAAACCTTATTACTCATTAAGAAAACTCCCAAGTTTTCTGCTGGGTTAACTAATTGCTACATTCATTGCTACACAGATAATATTTATAAGTAAGTAGTACTGTCTGAGTTTACAGTGTACGCTGTGATAGGAAACAAGCCTGTTGGTAAAGTGTATTGAATAAAAAGCTGTAAGGTCCTTGTAAAGAGGTTACAGCTATTGGGCAATCAGTAAGCATTTCATGCGGTGTTAGATGTGGTTAGATGTTATGCAGTTAGTTTGCATTCTTATACTCAAGGCAGTGGCAAATGTTGCATTTTTCCAGCTTCACAGATCTTAACCAGTTTTGCTTTTAAAGTTTCATTAGCTCTTTCCACTATATCCTGCTCTTAAAGGTCTCTCTGTGCTCTGGTGGGGCCAAATAATGACACGTCATAAGCATATTGTGAATTTGTAAAAAATTGTACATTCCTGCAGCCTGTAGCACTTCTAATTCTTCCAATTGCACTGACCATTGAGTAAAATGAACAGGACAGTAACAAAATCCTCACTGTGCAATGAAACACTTTAAATCATCTCACCAAAGATGCCTTCTTTTGATCTGTTGCAACAGGACTACTTTTAGAGCAAAACCACATATCCATTCTCGACTAAGGCCTTCCAGGAAAGATAATATTTGATATATTTGATATATGTCTGTGGCTTTGGAGCGTCAACATGTGAAAGTGAGAGCATATGACAAGTATAGTGCAACATTTTTCCTAACTACAGCAGATGTTACCATACACCCAGCCACTAGAGCATGTGTACTACTCCACACCTACTTGATGTAATACAAATACCCATTACTTTACTCTTTGCCGAAACAATTTCTCTAGCAGTGTTTCTTAACACAATAACTGTTACATTTGCCAACAGACAGTAGTAAATCTTCTTAAATGCATCACAACTGTTTGCTCACACTCAAATGAAATATTAATGTTTCAGCAGAAATTTCGTTTCTTCACTTCAGACTGCATCCTTTACTAGTTTAGTAAATGTCAGAATTGAACAGGTCTGATTTTCTTTATTTTTAGCTGTCCTATTGACTGTCCAATTGAATCTACAGTAGTGTGGTACCTTTTGGATTACAGATGTGCTATCCTTAATTTAGTATCTCTCCTGAAACATTTTGTACATGTCACACACTCAAAGATTACATAATTGATTTTGCACCAAAAAATGTTAACACACCTTTTGCCACAGAGCCCTCTTCTCACTTACACACACAGGTTACATGACCACACACAGTGTTCCTTCACAGCCACTCACACACAAATTTGTTCATTCATGCATTAACGCACAGCGCCTTCACACTTTTTTCCCAGGCTGGTCACAATTTTTATTTGCTTCAGATGTGCCAGCTGTTCCTTTTCTTAATCTTTCTTTTATTGCCGTTTTTATTCAATAAAATATCTTTAATACCTCATTATTTGTTTCTATTTTACCTACAAACCCCAGGGGACATCAAACAGGTATCTAGAGTACTGATACTGAGCTAGCATATACACTATATTGCCAAAAGTATTCGCTCACCCATCCAAATAATCAGAATCAGGTGTTCCAATCACTTCCATGGCCACAGGTGTATAAAATCAAGCACCTAGGCATGCAGACTGTTTTTACAAACATTTGTGAAAGAATGGGTCGCTCTCAGGAGCTCAGTGAATTCCAGCGTGGAACTGTGATAGGATGCCACCTGTGCAACAAATCCAGTCGTGAAATTTCCTCACCCCTAAATATTCCACAGTCAACTGTCAGCTGTATTATAAGAACGTGGAAGTGTTTGGGAACGACAGCAACTCAGCCACGAAGTGGTAGGCCACGTAAACTGACGGAGCGGGGTCAGCGGATGCTGAGGCGCATAGTGCGAAGAGGTCGCCAACTTTCTGCAGTCAATCGCTACAGACCTCCAAACTTCATGTGGCCTTCAGATTACCTCAAGAACAGTGCGCAGAGAGCTTCATGGAATGGGTTTCCATGGCCGAGCAGCTGCATCCAAGCCATACATCACCAAGTACAATTCAAAGCGTTGGATGCAGTGGTGTAAAGCACGCCGCTACTGGACTCTAGAGCAGTGGAAACACGTTCTCTGGAGTGACGAATCGCACTTCTCCATCTGGCAATCTGATGGACGAGTCTGGGTTGCCAGGAGAACGGTACTTGTCTGACTGCATTGTGCCAAGTGTAAAGTGTGATGGAGGGGGGATTATGGTGTGGGGTTGTTTTTCAGGAGCTGGGCTTGGCCCCTTAGTGAAAGGAACTCTGAATGCTTCAGCATACCAAGACATTTTGGACAATTCCATGCTCCCAACTTTGTGGGAACAGTTTGGAGCTGGCCCCTTCCTCTTCCAACATGACTGTGCACCAGTGCACAAAGCAAGGTCCATAAAGACATGGATGACAGAGTCTGGTGTGGATGAACTTGACTGGCCTGCACAGAGTCCTGACCTCAACCCGATAGAACACCTTTGGGATGAATTAGAGTGGAGACTGAGAGCCAGGCCTTCTCGTCCAACATCAGTGTGTGACCTCACAAATGCGCTTCTGGAAGAATGGTCAAAAATTCCCATAAACACACTCCAAAAACCTTGTGGACAGCCTTCCCAGAAGAGTTGAAGCTGTTATAGCTGCAAAGGGTGGACCGACGTCATATTGAACCCTATGGATTAGGAATGGGATGTCACTTAAGTTCATATGTGAGTCAAGGCAGGTGAGCGAATACTTTTGGCAATATAGTGTATGTTTGCATCAGATGAATGCCGATTTTTGTTTTGGGTGAACGGACAATGGAGTGAAAATGGGTATACCAAAAATGTGTGTGCACTCTCGCTAGGCACTGGCTCTTTTCTTTTAGCATGATAAGGAATAGTTTTAGGTATTTTCTGGACGGCCGTCTCAACACAATATTCACTTTTATTTTAAGTCTATGCCATTTTAACAACACCTTCAGATTCTTCAAATCACCAGTTCACAATTATAATCACAATTATGTATTTCAAAATGTACACCTCCACATCAATTTCTAGACAGCACAGCATTTCAAATGCAGCACAATAACAAACAAGCACCACATAAACTCAGATTTCACTTCACAAGTAGTACAATAGCAGAAGTAAACACCCACAAACTCAATTTTACAGCAGGAAGCTATACGCTATCAGCATTTCAGAAGCATCTGGACAGGAAGGACAATCTATACTTATTTACAACATGCCTTTTTCACTATCACCTGAATCCAGGATTTTCACTACTCAGCACTTTTCTTCTCATTTCTTGATCTCTTTTTTTTCTTTGTCACTATCACCTGGATCCGGAAATTTTATTTCTCTTATCTCTTATTTCTCTGTTATTTCTCGTCTCTTTTTTTCTTTTACCTCTTATTTTTCTGTATATTTCTTGTCTCTTATTTTCTGTATTTCTCTTCATAAATTCCTTTCACCTTGACCCAGAATTTTTTTCTACATTCACCTTTTTTTTGTCTTTTGTGTTTTCTCTCCCCTGCTACTTAACTCTGCTTTTTTCAGAGCAATGTCTTTTACAGAACTTTCTCTAACACCTGGACTCCACCAGGGCTTTTAATCACACGCAAACCCTGCACACACACACACAAACATTTGACATCATCCAGTCTTTACAGAGCAAAAATTTATCATGCAAAATTTATCACTCAATTTTACTTACTATTTGTGGATATCAGGACATTATAGAGCTGATCTGTCCTCAGCCTGGGTCGTCTCAGCCTCCCCAGACACACACAACTAATGCACAATTTTGTTGAAACAGGCTTCTGCCTTACCTTTGTCCTAAATGGCCAGATGTCTGGTCTATGGGTGGCAGCTGTGACTGCAATGCAATGGTCCAAGATGGCTTTCCTAGCCTTCAAAGAACTGAAGCGCCGCTTTACCACTGCACCTATCCTACACCACCCTGACCCAGAACACCCCTTCGTGGTGAAAGTGGATGTCTACTGTTGTGGCATAGGGGCTGTGATATATATATATATATATATATATATATACACATACACACACATAAATAGATATTTAAATAAGCAAATATTCAAGTAAATAAACAGGAAACCCCTGCAATACAGAGGAGAATAACAAAGGTCCAATGGATTTTAAATAAGGGTCCCAGATCTTGAAGAAGGTATTCGTAGAAAAATGTGACATGCAAAAAATCTATTCATTAGGAATGAGTTCCATAATAATATTATGCCATGACTTTTTGTTGGAGCAATGTCCTTAATCCAGAACAACAAGACATTTTTCCTGGCTGCAAAGGTCAGTAAATTGAATAACCTCCTATGCATGATATTGGAGATATGAGTATCTGGGAGGCCAAGAAGAAGGTACAGAGGATCTAGTTCAACTGGAACATCAAAGATAACACACAGATCATCACAATACCAGGCCAATAACGCTGTAATTTGACACATGACCAAAAACAGTGGAGAAGGGTACCATTCTCAGATTTACATTTGCAACAAGTTGGAGATATATGGGGATTCATCATTTCTAAGAACAGGTGTTGTGTGTGCAATGTAGGATCATAAACTGAGTAGATTTTGTTCGATTACAGACAGATATCTTTGTTGTGTAGTTCCAGACTTCCTGCCAAGCAGTGTCATCAATAGTGGGACGCAAAAGAGCTGTTAGGAATTAGCAATCTATAAAATCCACTTATACGCTTCTTGGATTCCTGTGGAGGTGAAGATTGGGCTCTTTCCACTTCAGAGGTAGCATTTGAAGTTACTAATGTTGTATCAGTAACAATAAAATGTCTAAGTTGCAGAAATCTGAAAAATTCACCTTTTGGTAGGCCATACCGATCCTGTATCATCTGAAAGGACAGCAAGGTCTGCCTATCAAACAGATCTCCTAGCTTTGTTAACCACTGTGCATACCATGCTTTAAAACCACCATCTCTGAAGCCCGGCAGAAAGTCTGGATTACCTAGAATGGGGGTAAGTGGAGATGTGAGATGAGTACACCTCTCTAAAATACGGATGGATCGCCATGCTCTGATTGTATTTAGAGTAACAGGGTTAGTACAGAAGTCCCTTACAGACTGTGAATTTTTGATAAAGAACAGATTCCATAGGGGGCATTTAGACTGGAAGGATTCAATATCAAGCCAAATTGAGGCATGGTCATATCTAAACCAATCTGCCATCACCCGAAGATGGACAGCCAATTGATACAATCTAATGTTTGGAAAATCTAAGCCCCCATCAGAACCGGTCATCTGCAGTTTTGCCATTTTTAAACGGGCTTTCCTTTTACTCCAAATAAAGGAACTCAACCAGCCTTCGAGCACTTTGATAACCTTCTTAGATAGCATAATAGGGATCATTTGTAGAGGATAAAGTAGCTTGGGTAGGATGTTCATTTTAATAAGGGAAATCCTTCCCAACCAGGACAGAGGCAAGGAGGCCCAGAGTTCTAGGTCTGCTTTGATGGTATCCAGAAGAGGAGGGAAGTTAGCACTAAACATTTGGTTATATTCAGGAGTTATACGTATCCCCAGATAGTCGAATAGGGGAAGACCATTGGAAAGGAAAAGGTTCTGTCAGAACTGGCATAGATGCTGGAGATCCCAGTGGCATAGCCTCAGATTTTGCAAAGTTTATTTTGTAACCCGAGAAAGAACCGAATAGTGAAATGAGACTAGTCAGGTTAGGAATGGGAGATTGTGGTTTAGACAAAAAAATAAGCACATCATCTGCATAGAGAGTAATTTTGTGTTCCTTTTTCTAATAGAAATACCACATATCAGAGCACTCTGCCTTATTCCCTGAGCTAATGGTTCTATCGCAATATCAAAAAGCAGTGGGCTAAGGGCGTCACCTTGCCTATTCCCACGGTGAAGAGGAAAGCTACTAGACCTCATACCATTAGTGAGAACAGCTTCGGTTGGAGTGTTATAGAGTACTCTCACCCAATTAACAGTTATTGCCCAGGTCAAATTTTTCTAATGTATAGAATACCACTCAACCCGGTCAAATGCCTTCTCGGCATCCAGAGAAAGCACAAGGGCAGGGTCATTAGAGTTCCAGGAAAGCTGAATAACATTAAGTAGTCTTCTCACATTATCAGAAGAGTTCCGGCCTTTTACAAAACCGGTCTGATCCTCTCCAACAATGCAAGGGAGCACCTTTTCTAGACGCATGGCCAATATTTTAGAAAGTAACTTTTGGTCAGATTTTAGTAGGGCTATTGGCCTATAGGAGGCGCCGTATTTAGGACATTTCCCTTTTTTAAGAATTAAAGAAATATTTGCTTCTCTAAGTGAGTGAGGCAGAATACCGGTTTCAAGAAAATGGTTAAACATAGCCAACAAAGGATCTAGGAGAATGTCATTAAAGGTTTTATAAAACTCACACCCTAATCCGTCTGGTCCTGGGGTCTTAACTGAAGGCAAGCACTTACTTAACAGGCAAGCAGTGCTTCCTCTCTAGTGATAGGGGCATTTAAGCCTCTGTGGCCCTAGGGAGTTTAAGATTCGAGAAAAACGAGTGCATCAGTGTTGAGGCATTGTCTGGCTGCTCAGATTTATATAAATTAGAATAAAACAAGGAAAATTCCTTGTTAATGGATCTAGTCTCAAATAGCCTCCTGCCATTAGAATCTATAATTGAAGCAATATTCTATTCTGTCAGCCCTTTTTTTAGCCAGATTGGCAAGATACTTATTAGGTTTGTCCCCATATTCGTATAATTTCTGCTTAGCAAATTTAAGAGAATGTTGTGACGCTTGTATTCGCACAGTGTTCAAAGCAGCACATGTAGTTGTCAATTCCCTAAGAGAATCGGAACTTGGATTAGAAATATAATTTTTCTCAAGGTTGGCTAATTTGGATTCCAGGCTATTTAGTTGATCATTCTTTTGACATCTTTTAAATGCCACAAAGGACATAGTTAAACCTCGGGAATAGGCTTTACATGTCTCCCAGAGGACAGAGGGATTATTAGTAGAGGGCGAATTAATTGAATAAAACACCTTAAATTCAGAAGTAAAGTATGATAAGAAATAGTCATCTGTCAGAATGGGGGGGTGGAATCTCCAGCACCGTGAGCCTTTCTTCAGAAAGCAAGTAGACCAGATATACAGGGACGTGATCTGATATAATAATATTACCTATCATGCATGATAACACCAGAGACATTTTTAGGAATGAAAAAATAATCAATTCTAGAGTGACTTTTGTGCAGTGCAGAAAAAAAGGTAAACTCCAATTCCATGGGGTGGAGCATCCTCCATACATCAGAATATCACATATCTTGGCATATAGAAGTAAGCACTCTGGCATGTTTTGAGGGTGGGGGAGTACCGGGTGGAATTCAGGAGGGCAATAAATATTCATAAATGTAATAGCATTGCCCGAAATAACACCCTTTACAATCACATAATGACCCTGTTTATCTTTTACACAATTCAGGGGCTTAAAAATAAGTTTTTTACTAACCAGGATGGCCACACCCCTGCTGAATGTAGAGTATGATGTAGCAAAAACATGCCCTACCCAGTCCCTTTGCAATTTAACATTGTCCTTATCCTCTAGGTGGGTTTCTTGGAGAAAGGCAATGGAGACATTCTCTTTTTTCAGAAATTTCAATAGAGCCAATCTTTTGGCAGGTTTATGGAGACCGCGGATGTTCCAGGAACAAAGCTTAAGAGTATTTAAATTAAATGTGGACAATAATCATATTAGTGATTATACTGACAGGATAATCCACCCCTAAAACCCATGTTGTTTGATAACCAGATAGTTCAAACTTAAAAAAGGAGAAAAATGTCTCATTAAAATGTAATTTAGTCCATGCATGTACCGAACTAAACAAGAAAAACATAACTAAACAAGTATAAAACAAGAACATAGAGAGGGTTTTTCCCCAGCTCAAGAGGGACTTTTCACCAAAACTAAACTTTACAAAATGATAAGGAAAAACAAACTGGCACTGCCTAGAGTAAGACGGCCTTAAAGAACACAAAACCATCTCTTCGAGGTGAACAGTGTATAGGAGTTTTGAATATTACTCAAACTCAAACTTAGAGCGGCCACGCCACTCAGTGGGGAGGTAAAAATTTATCAAGAAAACTTATTTTACAGATAACAGAAGGCAAGATATAAACGAATCTGTGCCTTAGGATTGTGTCTCAGGCCGAGAGGTCAGATAATCTTGAGCCTGTTGCGGTGTGTAAAACTTCCTCTTGATACCTCCTTGGGTTACCTGGAGAGTAGCTGGGAAGAGCATGGCGCACGATATGTTGCGTTCACGAAGCAGCCGTTTTACCTCATCATAAGCCTTGCGTTTCTTAATCACTGCAGAGGAGAAGTCGTTATAAAGCGAAAGCTTGGATCCACTGTATATTAAAGTGCCCTCTTCTTGATTAGCAAGACGTACTGCATCCATCACGTTCTGTTTGTCTCTAAATGTGTGAAAACGCAGCAGTAGAAGCCTAGGCTTGTTGGTCGCATTTGCTGCTAGCGAGCGCTGAGCTCTTTCCAGTTTGATACACCCAGATTTAGTTGTTATCTTGAGAAAATTTGGCAGCCACGACTCAAAGAAATCCACCGGATTCCCTTTCTCGGTGTCCTCTGGCAGGCCAAAAACCCGAATATTCAACTGCCTGTTGTAGTTCTCAGCCATGTCCAGACTCTCGGTCAGGGCCCAACCTGTTTCTCCAACTCGCTAATCCTGGGCTCTTGTGCAGCAGTAGCAGTTTCCGACGCTGCTATCCTAGCCTCCGCTTCGTCTAGCTGCTTACTAGCAGCCTGGAGTTCTGCTGTGTGCTTGCGAATAGTCTCGGCCAGAGGACCCAGCTTTTCATCTATTATTTTAATAATGTTAGCGGTCATCAGGCTAAAGGCCCTGGCCAGAGCAGGGTCGAGTTCATCAGAAATCTGAGCCTCTGCTTGTTCGCCATCTTTAGAGCAACCCTCATCGGCAGGGTCCTTTGGGTTCTCACCATTTTATCAAAAGATTGTGGCCAGAAATCTTCTAAAGACATAACAGGAAATGTTCATTTTAAACTACCTTCATAAATGCGAATGTTTACAAAATAAGCAAGAAAATACAACCGAGTGGTGCAGAGCTTCAGCTAAAACATTGTGATCACCTCGCCACCATAGCCACGTCCCCAGACAATGATGTTTGCAGACGACATTGTGATCTGTAGTGAGAGCAGGGAGCAGGTGGAGGAAAATCTGGAGAGGTGGAGGTTTGTGCTGGAGAGAAGAGGAATGAAAGTCAGTTGTAGTAAGACTGAGTACATGTGTGTGAATGAAAGGGAGGGAAGTGGAACAGTAAGATTACAGGGTGAAGAGGTGAAGAAGGTACAGGAGTTTAAGTACTTGGGGTCAACAGTCCAGAGTAATGGAGAGTGTGGGAAAGAGGTAAAGAAGCGAGTGCAGGCAGGTTGGAATGGGTGGAGAAAGGTGATCGGAGATCTGTGTGTAATATCAGCAAGAATCAAGGGGAAGGTGTACAAGACAGTGGTGAGACCGGCCATGCTGTATGGTTTAGAGACAGTGTCACTGAGGAAGAGACAGGAGTCAGAGCTGGAGGTAGCGGAGCTGAAGATGTTGAGGTTCTCTTTGGGAGTGACAAGGTTGGACAGGATTAGGAACAAGTACATCAGAGGGACAGCTCATGTTGGACGTTTGGGGGACAAAGTTAGGGAGGTCAGATTAAGATGGTTTGGGCATGTTCAGAGGAGGGAGAGTGAATATATTGGTAGGAGAATGTTGGACATGGAGCTGCAAGGCAGGAGGCAAAGAGGAAGACCAAAGAGGTATATGGATGTAATAAATGAGGATATGAAGCTAATGGGTGCAAGTGTTGAGGATGCAGAAGATAGGGATAGGTGGAGAGAGACGATTTGCTGTGGCGACCCCTGAAGGGAAAGGCCGAAAGAAGAAGACGACGACACTGAAGTAAATAAAGTAAACGGGGAACACATTCATTTTGATTGAAGTAATTCTTCCAAAGAGAGAAATTGGTAAAGAGGTCCACCTGTTCATAACCTGCTTAAGTCTTGCCATTAAGGGTGAGTAGTTCTTAGAGAACAAGTCCTTTAAATCAGGGATTATGTGTATGCCCAAAACAGAGAAACCCAGAGTCAGTAATGTAAAAAGGACATTGTAATTTAGCGTTTTGGGGGGTGTATAAAAACATGGCTTGGGATTTCCCTAAGTTTATTTTATATCCACTAGACTGAATATACTGGTATTGTCTCCAACACACCAGAAATTCATAATTTTGGTTGCTTTAATTGCAAATTGAATTTGCCCAACACTTGAAAAAACCTCCACTCAACCCTGTCAAATGCTTTCTCTGCATCCAGAGAAATTATAGCAGCCGGGTCACCATCTGTAGTCAACTTATGTACTATGTTTAAAAGACGTCGTTGTCAGAACCATAGCGAGATTTACCAAATCTGGTTTGTTCACGTTTAACGATCTTAGGTAGGATTCTTTCCAGGTGACGGGCTAAGGCTTTGGCCACGATTTTCAAGTCTACGTTAAGTAAACTGATTGGGCGATATGAGGCACAGTTTAATGGGTTCTTTCCTTTTTTGAGGATCAAACTAATATAGGCAGTCTTCCAGGAGCCTGGAGTAAGACTGTCTTCCAAAAGGTATGAAAATTGGGGAGAGCTCATGCCAAAAATGCCTTATAGAATTCCAGAGGAAAACCATCCAACCCCAGTGCCTTTCAAAATTTCTTCTTTTGTAAGAGGGGTGTCAAGAGAGGCCTGGTCCTCCTCTGAAATTGAAGGTAGGGACACCTTATCCAAGGAAATGACAGAGTCTTGAGATGCGCACAAAGAGGTTTAAAGATTCTCATAGAAATCTTTGAAACTGGAGTTAATTTTTACTGGGTCATAGGAAAGTTGTTTTAATAGCCTTAATGGACCTTTCAGCTCGTTCACAATTGAGGTGATATGCTAAAAGATGACTAGATTTATTCCCATATTGGTAAAACCTTTGCCTACTAAACATTATTAATTTTTGTACATGTTCTGAATAGTCCAGGTTTAATTTAGATCTGGCACCGGTTAAAATACTCCAGTTGGTTTGTGTAGGTGAAGTTTTATGAAGCAATTCCAATCTTTTGACCTCTTCTTCCAATTTCATCCTGTTCTCCAATTTTTGTCTTTTATGCCAGGTAGTAAAAGAGATAATGTGGCTTCTTAAAGTGGCCTTAGCTGCATCACATTTGATAGCACTATTTACCAGACAACATTCATTATCCTGCCAGTTTTGGGATATTTTTACTTTAAGCAAAAATTCAGTTAAACCTTAATACACAGGGCTGTGGTCAGAAAGAGAAATTGGAACAATTGCACAGGATCTTACATAGTTAATGTACCTGGAAGGCAAAAATAAATAGTCTAATCTGGAATATGAATTATGAGAAGAAGAGTAGAAAGTATAGTCTTTAACACCTGGATGTAGTTCTCTCCATATATCAACCAAACCTGAGGCATGACACATATTTTTAAGAGTTTAAGAGCATGTGTTGTCCATGACACAGTTGAAATCCCCAGCCATAATCCCCAGACCATTACACTGATGTTTGAACAATAGGACCATCTTTGATATAAAGTCAGGGTTGTCCTCATTTGGGGCATACACATTCAAGAAAGTTAAGCGTTTCCCCAAAATGTGACCAGTAATGAGAATAAATCAACCTTCAGGGTCCTGTTCAGTCTGTTCTAAGATAAAAAGAAAAGTTTATATTAATCAAAATGGCCACTACCTGTTTATTTGATGAGAATGAACTAAAATATACCTGACCAATCCAATCTCTTTTAAGCTGTAAGTGTTCCATATCTGATAAATATCTGAAAAACAATTGGCTCTGCAAACCCCCCCCCCCCCCCAACCCTCCCCCTATTCCAAAACGATAGGGCTCCAATAACAATTTGTCACACACTCCTTCCACCAACACCTCCATTGACCAACCAGAAACATGACAGTCAGAGAAGAACGCCTCAAAACTCCCCATAAAAAAATAAAGTACTAGTTATAATACTAGTGGAGAAAATGTTAATTAAATAAAAATATAGTGGATAAGTATATGAATGGCAACTGGCAAAAACAAAAAAGTCAACCTTTGTTCAGGTCTGGCATAACAGTAACAAAACATATGGCCAAAAGGCCTTGTCCTTACACACAAAAATTCCACCGAAAACAAGAAAAACTACCCAGGAATTATCCTAAAGTCTACAAAAAATGGAACAAAGTAGCTGACTTGGCTGAAGAGTCCAGAAAGTTGGTGGCTGATTCCACACTATCAAATAAAATGATCTTTCCATTATGTAAACAGTGGAGTCAGGCTGGATATGAGAAACTTCTGTAAGTACCTTGGTCCACCATAATTTTGCAAACTGCTACAACCGCTTGCCGTTTCCACACAACCTCCGCCAACAAATCTGTGAAAAAGCGTAATGTAGCATCTTTATAAGTTACTGCCGTTTTCCTAGCTGCTCTCAAAACAGCCTCCTTTACCGGGAAACATAGGAACTGCACAATAACACTCCTCTGCGGTGTGCTCGGTGTAGACTGAGATGGAAGGGGGGCTCTGTGCGCTCTCTCAATCTCAACGGCAGGGAAATCTGCAGGAAGCTGTAACCAGACCAGCAACATAGACTGTAAAAATGTAGTCAGCAGTTCTTTCTCAGGAAGCCCAACAATCCTCAGATTTTTCCAGCGACCTGATTCTCCAAGTCATCCACCTTAGCTTTAAGTTGTTCAATGGTAGCTTCCAAGATAGGGGTTATTATGTGTGTCTTCTAGCATAGAAATCCGCTGCTTAGCTGTGTTTAGCCGGGTTTCGGTATCAATGACTCATGAGGTGAGAGCAGCGAATGAGTTCTCAAGAACTGTAACTGAAGTAGCGATTTGTCCAAGCTGTCCCTCAATACTGTCTAAAGGGGGAACCAACAGTCCTTATTTTAGTCAGAATAAGTGAAGTGTCCAGCTGTAGGCAAGCACTAGCTTCTTCTCCTTCTCCATCACATGCGGTGGGATTTTTCTTTTTGTCTTTGTTTTTTGTGATCTTGTCGAGGAAAAAATAAGAAAATCTTTGTCCCCTCCACTTTCCATATCTTTTTCCATTATTGAATGGTCACAAAATGTGCAAAAAAGGGACATAATAAGAAAATATGGAGTTTCAAAGAGGAGAAAACGTCCTAAGCTGCCATCTTGCTTCGGGCCACATGACCACCTGTGTTAACTTAGTGAACTGAAAGAGTTGGCAAGTTGCAGTGGCAAGAATTTCGAGGATATCTTGAAGGGTATGTTAGCTCACATGCATCGGATGGTGGTCCCAAAGCGATGTCCTGTACCCATTCTTGCTGAAGTTAATGACACTTCATCTGCTCATTTAGCAGATCCATCTCTGACTGATTTTACTTTCAAGCAGTCTCAGGCAACAGCAGATGATGCATATCACTCTGTCCTACTAGCCTCAGAAGCAACTGCTCCAGAATCCCCATTGTTCACTGCTAGTGATTTAAATCCACCTGGACTGCAGAGAGTCATGGTGGAACATCTTGTACGCAGCACTTACTTAACTGTTCATGGGAACTCACTGCTATGTCTTCGAGTGTTCTCTGGACGTGTTCCTTGTCCACCCAACAAAGTTGACTATGAGACTTGCCGCACTGTTGTTGAGTTACTGTTACAAGACACAACAGTTTCTGTTGGGTAGTATCTGTGAGAATTAGAGTGCTTTATTAGATGTCTGAGCACTGTCAAAATCTTACCCATTCTCAGGCCATGTGGTCCGTGGACATGAAGTGAATTGTGAGGAGAGCTGAAGAGGCAAGAAAGTGAAGAAAATGCAAAAGATGGAGAAAAATTGCATCATAGAGTGTGTTATACAAACATCAGATATAACACAACAATGTGTTATTGACTGCCAACAAGATCACTGCCAAGTTAATTGGTGCAAAGGTATTCACATCAAGCCCTCAACACACACATGGAGAGTACAGTGCAAATCACAAAGAGGATTTATTGGTTATACTTCTTACAAGCAGGAAAAACAGAACCACTCCTCCTACCTTAGAGAAGAATTTTCAATCCAGGTGGCCGATTAAAAAGTGTGTCATACAGATAGACATGAAAGAAAAGACAGACAAGCTTACTATTACAATTTTCACGTTGGAGCTAAACACCCATCAACACTGAGACCTGGTGACACTGTCCTTAAGAAGTGGGACCAGGTGAAGGTCTGGGCTTATCCTGCAGTAATTAGACAGGAAAGTGTGACACCTCTTTCCTACATCCTTGACAATGAACAAGGCGAAATACTGCTATAGTACTGATGACTGCTCCAAGCTGTGCCAACAATACAGACAAAATGCACACATTTGGCACAAACACAAAGTGCTGATAACATTTAACCACACTCTGACACAACAGAGATTGCATCTACCGAACTAATGGGGGAAACAACCCCAGTCCTAAGCATAAAAAAGAGATGCTAGCCAGGACTGGGGGAGCCAATAAGCCCATTGTTATGTCCAACCTGTAAGGAAGAGAACAAACTTTCACTGACTTTTACCTTGAAACGCATTTTTAAATAATTAATTAATTAATTACAAGTTTGTGCAAAGGGGTCTGAAGATTTAAAATGTTTTTTCTGTTCATAAGATTGGTCAGAGCTTATATTGCTCATGTCTATACTGTTCAAAGATGTTTATCTGCCTGGTTACATGATAATATTTATTGGCAGTAACCATGTGTCATGCACAACAGAGTTTCAAAGTATAGAGCTAGGAAGAGAACAGGGAAGTGGAGACGTTGTTTTATTATTTTATTTCTTTTTAAAGAGGGGAAGGTGTCGTGAGACAAAGTGTGGCAGGTATGTTAAGAAGACATAGGGAGTGGGGGGCCGGATAAGGTGGCCATTGCTAATAAGTTATGTATTCCAAACAGAAACTACCTACTCCAGTCATAAGGCACAGAAGGTGCCTGTTGTTATGAAAGAAGTAGAAAGTATTCTTATTTTTCCTTCTTTCCCCTACATCAATGGGGACTGGGTTTCATCAGGAAGGTTTTCATCAGATTTCATCATTGATATTTTATATTGTTTTCTTTTTATACTGTTTTCTGTAAATTATTGTCTTGTGTTGTAAAATTCTTGCAAATTTCATATTTACTTCATTTTTGTAAAATAATAGCCTGTCTAAGGTAAACTCATGTTTCTGTAGAAAATAATTGTGTTGCCAAAACATTTTCTAAACCTCCTACAATATGGCAGTAATAGGCTAATCCTCCTCTATTTCTAACACAGGGTTTGGGTGTGAAAGAGAAATTTATCTATTCACAATTTCTAAGAATGTGCAACAGCAAAGAGAAGAACTGTGATCAAAATTATTGATCCATTTAAAAGTATATTAACTCTGACAGAAAAAAACAATAACCAGAGCAAATCATATTTTAGCAAAAAGGAATATTTTACTGATTCCAAATCCAAAAAAACGAACCAACCAACCAACTGAAGAAACAAACCAAAGACTCTTTCGTGACCTAATTTACACCGCGTATGCGCATCAAACAAGGGACGTGGATTCGCAGTTTACCATGTAGATGTTGAAATGACACATTTGTGTGTGTGTGTCAGTGTTTACAGGGCACAGGTATTTGTGCATATACAGTCCACAAATAAAAGGACCCTTATATAAAGACAGGGTCTTTGGCTTGTAAAACGTTTCCTTCATAAAGTGCTTAAAAATGAAAACATATACATCACAGCAGAAGAAAATATTAAGTACTACAGCTAGACAGGCTAACTTGGTAACTCAGAATAACTAATGTGTGCTGGGCATGTCTGTGCCCTGGGGATTCAGTTTTAAACAAATGACAAGCAAAGATCTAAGCAGATTCACTTTAACAGAAACTTTCTGCTCTACAGATTCAGAGGAAAAAAGTTCAAATTCAGCACAGTCAATATTTCAGTATTTAGTAACTAATGCTTTGGTGTGTGAGGGGCAGTTACAGTATTTGTGCACTAATCTTATTCTGCTTAATGTAACCCAGACTCAAATTAGTTAATTTGCAGTCCAAGAAAAAAGGATTTTACTGTATTTACCTATGTAATGAATCTATATAATTAAGAGAAAAACATTTCATATCCGATCCATCATCGGGTCACGGGGAGCCTGTGCCTATCTCAGGCGTCATCGGGCATCAAGGCAGGATACACCCAGAACGGAGTGCCAACCCATCGCAGGGCACACACACAGTCATTCACTCATGCAATCACACACTACAGGCAATAGCCTAGAAGCATGTCTTTGGACTGTGGGAGGAAACCAGAGCACCTGGAGGAAACCCACCAAGCAAAACATAATACAAACAAAAAAAAAACAAACATAATTCTTTATTAAACATATTACTAATGTGCAAATTACTGCGACGATGACTCCGCCCACCAGAAGGCACAGAGAGAGAGAAAAGAGAGAAAAAACTGAGTGTGTGAACAAAGTTTGAGAATTTCGTGGAAAAAAACGTTATTTCAGAAAAAATAACTGAGGAGGTTTTGCATAAGGATTAAATAAAGTAGATGAGTTAGAGCTAAAATACTGATAAATATCGGAGTTTGTAAAGAAGCTTACCTGTTTATGGCCTTGTTCATCAAGCTGAAGTTAACGGAGTCATTGCTGTAGTTTGTGGTGTATACGATTGTTAAAACACAGTAAATTCAGTGGAATCAGGCAGTTCTGTTGTATGCGTTGAAATTTGGATTTTTGGCTGTGAGTTATGTACCTGGTGCGGATGCAAAATGCCGCATTGAGGGGGAAAAAATGGCGAGCCACCCATAGAGTCTGATTTCGTCAAGTTTTCATATTTTCTTCAATTCGTCGTCTGTTCTGCTGCTCTTCTTTTCAAACTCTGAGGGGAAGAGGTATTTTTCGCTGATCTTGATTAAATGGACTGAAGAAATTTTTTGAACTTGATTGATTCATTGATTGGACTGAGGTAAATAACTTTCATTGTTTGCTGTTGTGTGACCTAATTCACATCTTGTTTGTTTACAAATATTACACCGCTTATGCGCATCAAACAAGGGACGTGGATTCACAGTTTGAATTCATCTTCTTTGTAATGGAGTCATACATGCGCAACAAGTGGAATAAAAACGTTACCGCCATCTATTGTTCTGGAGAAAAATGACAGGTTCTAAAACAAATTTAGCATTTGTGGTTCTTATTGTCAGATCATGGAATGTTTTCTTTTTACATAGAGGAAGAAGTTGAGCATTCATATCATAGGGAAAAAAAGTGCATCCTTGAACTAGACCCCTAGTTTATTTTAGTTATTGTTGAGGTTTGGTTATTTATGGACATCATACTTTAATGCTGCTACCAACTGTTGTTTTCATATGTGTACATATGTTTACAAACAAGCATCTTTTTTTGCATAATAGCCCACACAGACTGTACACTGATCTGCACTATTCTGTGTATCTATTCTGAAGTGTATTATATTGTCTGTCTGCATAGTTCCTGTCTTACACTGTTTGCACTAGGTTGCACACTATGCACTTTATGTGTTTAGGTTACCTTTCTTTTTAATCATTACCTATGTGTTGTTTTATATAAAGAAACGTTCTTTCATTTCACCATGTACTCTGTCAACTAAATATAGTTGAAATGACAATAAAAGCTTCTTGACATTAGAATTCAAGTCATGCTGGATCAGAATTAAAAAATACCAGAATGATCAAAGAAAAAAGTAATATACTGTCTTTCAGTCTATAAGTCTATAAGGGACAGGAATTTTAGAACATATTTTACCATAACGTAATGTATAGTAAACTATTAGACAAGAAAAGTGCACATGAAACCATCATATAGAAAACCTGAGCATCTGTAGGTACGAAATCTGTTGCCCGGGGAAACTAGTAAGCCCATGCTGTGCTACACGAACTCCAGTCCAATAGGAGGCGGTAATACACCTCCTAGTTGGATGTTAAATGCTTAAATTCGAAGAGGAATAATTTAAAACGATTTGAATCTGAACGACAGATTATGGGTAACTATCAATATTTTATTATTATTCTTATTTATTAACCATGCGTTTTACTATTGTTCCATTTAAATATCGTTTATTGACATAGGCCATATAATGTTTTTTTGTCTCATACTATGAACATTTCATGAATGTCTTCTGGATTCACTCTCCTGGATTAGCAAGAGAGCAAGTCCAACGCAATCGTTTCAACTAGCTAGTAAAATATTTTTAGCATAATGCTATAACAATTGCTACCTGCATTAAACATGGCGTTGGACTAAATTTAAGTTTGCGGTGGTTACGGATTGAACACGTTTTATATGCCGGAGAGATATTCGGCAGAAACTGGGAAATAAAGCTCAGATAATGCAAGCCTACAAGTGATGATTAAAAACATATCCTAGGTCGGCATCTTACTGTACAAGTGATTATACAGTTTCACTGTTCAATTAAATTTAATTTTATTTGTATAGGACATTTTTAACAATGGGCATTGTCTGAAAGCAGCTTTACAGAACATAAGAAACATAGTACAGAAGTCTAAGATTAATGTTAGAGAAATTCATCCCAAGTGAGCAAGCCTGATGCGACTATTACTATTAAAGAAAAAACAAGTGAATGCACAAATGCAATATACAGGCAGCTGAAACGTTGAAACAACTAATATTTTGCTAATATTTTTGTAGGATTACATAGAGTGGTCTAATTACCCCTGTTAACATTTCAGATGTTTGTGATGGAAATTTCTTGACATTTTCTTGGTTTCATCTGACAGCTAAAGCCATTAACTTCAAAGACAATATAAAGCATTTAGAACATATGAAGAAAATGGGGTACCATACATTAACAAGACATCACTTTAAAATTGAGGAAAGGACAGGACAAGAGACGTAGGCAGCATTAGAGAAGCTGCATGTACTGGTCACTCCATGCATGTGACCACAGTCTTTTTTACTTCACATCTCTGTGCTGGATTGGAGTGGTTAGAATGAAGACCTTTATCACAAAAAGCTATATGTTTTGCACCAAAGTAAGATTGCATATCATTCAAAGAACACCATACGTGCAGCATTGTTCTATGGGGATATATTCAGCTAGGACTTGGGGCTCTAGGAGAATATTGAGGGACTCGTGTATCTCAATTTTGGCCTGTAGGCCTCTGTTAGCCAGATGAAGATGAACACATTCACCTTCCAGCAATAACAACAAACCAAAATTCAAATGTAAGTAGACAAAGGAATGGCTTTAGAAGAAGATATTCTGCATTTTACACAAAGTACCAACTTATTTGAATGATTATTTTTTATTATTAAACTGATAACAAATTTGCCAATCAAAATCAAGTAATTGTAATAGTTTGTATTTTGAGTGTCCAAGCATTAATTTTATTTCAGGAAAGCATATTTGTATATTAGTTATAGCCTCTTAAGTAATGTTGACTTATGGATTATTATTGATTTATTCTAAATGGTATTATTAGCATTATACTCTGTTTGACCTCTTGTTTGCTGTCCGACACATGAATGACAATTCTATATTGCATTTGTTTCTATTTGTTTTCTTTTCTTTTTTTTCCAGCATATTCTAAACTCATGGTCAGAATAGAAGTGAAGAATAAACAATGAGTCTCATCAATCTTATCAGTAATCTTATCATTTTAACTTAGATATCTGGTGCCAAGTCATTAAATTCTGTAGAGAGTATCTGGGACTGTATAAAAAAAAACTTGTTAGTGCTGATGTCATCATAAAATATTTTAATGAATAATGTGTTTCTTGTGTAAATTATCCTCCAACTGACTTAGAAATAAACCCATTAATATCCAGCTTGATTAACAAGGCTCACTGATGACATTAAAAGTTCAAGATAAGCCTGAAATGGAGATTCTAAATTTCTTTTTCTTTTTCTTCCATTTATATTTACAAAAAACAAACCACCAGCATAAGTCAAAAAGCTTTCATTTGGCCTGGCTTACTTTTACTATTTTCAGAAATAAGCTCTATTTTCTTTAATAGCCAAATGAGCCTGTCTTACAAAATATGCATTAGAGTTTCAAGTTATAAGTGTAAATAATATTTCCAACAGAGAGTGAAATTCAGAGGTTACAACAGAAGCTGGAAGAGGCTGAACTAGCTCTTCAGAAGGCAGGACAATATGGAGTTCAGCTCTTGAATAACCAATCGGATTTGCATAATAAATTGGAGGAACAGCGAAATGAGATGACTGCTCAAATTGAGGTAAGTGTTATATACAAAGATTTTAATTTAAACAAACACACATTTAAAATTTAAATTGTATATGCTTTCTAGAATAGCTTATTTTGTACTTCTGCATAGCTCCAGTAATGTGTAAGCATCATATGTTAACATTTGCAAAAGTTTCTTCAAGAACACCTGCACAAAACATGAACATGGTCATTGTAGCATGGGGCAGTTCAATGTACAGAAACATAAGTCTCAGGCGTTAGCTTATATTTGGGATAATTGTGGGAAGTTGTAAATTACTAGATGTGATAGTTGTTCACATTGTAGTTAAAAATTTGTGGCTGCATTGCATTAAAATATTAGTACCATATTACAAAGCTGTTGTTGACAGTTATAACATCATGATGTCTATAGTAAGAAATAATTACTTTTTACAGCATTATGGTTCAATTTTAGTCTGTTCTTCTTGAACTGTCTGCTATTCCACTAGGTAAGGCAGGTCCCTATGATGGACTCACAATTTAGAGGGAGCTCATTTTAGCTAGATTTATGCCGAGTTTGCACTGCATGATTTTTTAAAGTGGTCAGATCGCGGTTGTTTTCACACTGCATGGCTATCTAGGGTAGCATTCAGTCACTGCTTGTGTTCACATTGCATGACTTCACAATAGGAAGAATCGCCAATAACTCTGTCTGGTCCGCAAACTGCATTTCAAAACCAAATGTACGCAAGAAATAATAAGGAAATAACGCAAGACACACATGAGATCAGAGCTCTTGCTCGAGACTGGAAAAGGAACCACGCAAAATGTTCGCGAGCCAAATGGTCAGTGCGGGGAACAAGGATTGTGATGAAATATTTTTCAATATGCTGCTGCTGATGCGGCTAGTTAAGCAAATGTTTCTGCTTTATTTCTGTTTGATGCTATTGTAAAGCTTATTTATTCTGATATAACTATATTTAAGATTTATTTATTTTTTTCCTGATAAAAACCTATAAACTCTATTAAACTATAATATTGTGCTCCAACCAAAGCCATGTTTGCCGATACTGTGGTCTATAACTCCTTCCTGAACTGACCGCTGCCCTGTATCTGGCTCTCTCATTGACTGTAGGTCATCGCCGAGGTATTTTTCAGTCATAACTCCTTTCGTACTGCTTGATTTTGATATTTAGCATGCCAAATATTTCACGGGCCTCTGCGACCCATCGACGATTCTGTAAGATCACATCTTTGGTAATTCACACTGCGCGATTGTCACTCGCATGCACGAGCTCCAATTTGCCTCCAAATTCGGGCATTTCTTTGCGATTTTGTAAAACTAGTTGGCGACTGAAAATTAGGGCTAAAATCGTGCAGTGTAACCTCGGCATTACTGAGGTATGGAAAAACACGTGGGAGTGAGGCGTGGGTGGAAGTGGCAATTTGCAAATCATTTAAAGTTGTATAAATAAAATTATAAGTTCATTGTTTCTTTGCAGCCCGGTACTGGTCCGCTGCCCAGTGGTTGGGGACCTCTATTGTAGGGGACTTTTAGGAGTGGACAGGGGTCAGCATGGGCACTCTGACTCTTTGCAGCTATGCAGCCCCATATGCAGCAAGTTTTGATGCACTGTGTTTTTACTCCTTTATGTCATAGACAACATTAGCCTTTTCAGCAATTTGTGCTACAGTAGATCGTCTGTAGGATTAGACCACAATGGGCTAGCCTTACCTTCCCATGTACATCAATAATCCTATAACACGTGGCCAGTTCGAGGATACGGTTTCATTCCATGGACCACTTTTTTTGGGTACAAAACAACTTTGAGAACTGACTCTTCAGTTGCTGCCTAATACAGGTGTCATTATAAGAAGATAATCAATATTATGCAATATTATTCATGTCACTTGTTAGTGGCTTTGATGTTAAGACTGATCAGTGTAATCTGCATTTTTTACATATTTATATATAAGTTCATCTTTGTAGCTCAAGGAAAAAGGACACGGTTAAAGATGAATTCTTGACATCAAACAATGGAAAAATATGGAGATAAAGATAAATTACTGTGATAAAGTGCACATTTAGCTATTTATTGTGTGTGTGTGTGTGTAATATATATATATATATATGTATATGTATGTATGTATATATATATATATATAATATATATGAACGTTATCATGCGTCTGAACCAATGAGAGCATTTGGATAAGTGTAAGACTGCCGCGGGGCTGAAAGGAACCGGAAAAAAAAATAGAACGGGCGGATAAACAAACACGAAGAAAGGCACGAGAGAGAGAGAGAACGCGTTAACTCATGACAATCATGCGATTAAAAATTTTAATCTTTGCCCAGCCCTAATATATATGCATTATGTTTAAAACAAACAGCTCCTACCTAGTATGTTACTACCTCCTAGGATAGCTTGCTGTAGTGTTCTGTCTTTGCTGTTCATATAATAATTTTTGTTTGTTTGCTATAATGTAATTGCACTGTGTTTCTCTGAATAAGGCATTGTATTCTTCAGAAAGGTCATTTGGTTGTCATTCTTTTTGCAATTTCATTTTGCTCTTTTCCAGTGCACAATTTAACAACAATTTAACCTGAATATTAACGAATAAAACATGTTTATAAATGTAATGTTAACAGGGCTTGGTGCAAGATAAATATTCACTTCAGAGACAATTGGAACTAAAGAGCCGCATAGAGGACAGCCTTAATGCTGAATTGGATGTTGTTAGAAACCAACAGAAACATCTGTTGGAACAGCAGCAAACAATGTTGGAGAGGAACCATACAGTGGAATGTGGTGAATTCAAGATCAAGGTCAGAATATAATCTTATAACATAATCCTTTATGTTTTACTTATGTTTTCAGTAAAAATTTAGTACAGTTACATATTGTTTTAATTAAGTAATTCTATTCCACACCTGTGAAAGTGTGAACAAGAAACCTAACCACTGCTCAGAAAGGTGTTGGATACTTCCTTTCATGCTTTTATTTGTTTTAAGTTCATAAATTTGATCCTATTTGCATGTATGTATGTATGTATATAAATAATGTGTGTGACGCACACCGATCATAACCTTATGACCACCTGCCTAATATTCTATTGCTCCTGACCCGTATGGACTCACTAGATCTCTGAAGGTGTGCTGTTGTTTCTGGCACCAAGATGTTAGCAGCAGATACTTTGAGAGCCTCCATGGAACAGACTTGTTTGTCCAGTGCATCCCACAGCCTCGACTGGATTGAGATCTTAGGAATTTGAAGTCAACACCTCAAACTCGTTGTTATGCTCATCAAACCATTCCTGAACCATTTTTGCTTTGTGGCACAGTGCATTATCGTGCTGAAAGGCCACAGCCATCAGGGAATACTGTTTCCATGAAAGGGTGTACATGGTGTGCAACAATGCTTAGGTAGGTGGTACATGTCAAAGTAACATCCAAATGGATGGCAGGACTCAAGGTTTCCCAGCAGAACATTGCATAAAGCATGACACTGCCTTTGCCGGCTTGCCTTCTTCCCATAGTGCATTCTGGTATCATGTGTTCCCCAGGTAAGTGGCACATATGCACTCAGCCATCCACGTGATGTAAAAGAAAAACTGATTCATCAGACCAGGCCACTTTCTTTCATTGCTCCGTGGTCCATTTCTGATGCTCACATGCCCATTGTTGGCACTTTCAGTGTTGCACAGCGGTCAGCATGAGCACCCTGACTGGTCTGCTGGTATGTAGCCCCATATTCAACAAACTGCAATGCTCTGTGTATTCTGACACCTTTCTATCAGAACCAGCATTAACTTCTTCAGCAATTTCCGCAACAGTAGCTCTTCTGTTGGATCGCACCACATGGGCCAGCTTTCCCTCCCCACATACATCAATGAGCCTTGGCCCTGTTGCTGGTTCACCACTGTTCCTTCCATGGACCACTTTTATAGATACTGACCACTGCAGAGCCAGACCCCACTGTAGCTACAGTTTTGGAGATGCTCTGATCTAGTCATCTAGCCATCACAATTTGGCCTTTGTCAAACTCACTCAAATCCTTACACCTGCCCATTTTTCCTGCTTATAACACATGAACTTTCAGGACAGAATATTCACCTGTCAGTGCTCATGTTATGCCTGATTGGTGAATATATATGTAAGTGTATATGTGTGTGTATGTATGTATGTATGTGTATATATATATATATATATATATATATATATATATATATATATATATATATATATATATATATATATATATATATATATATATATATATATATATAAAATATAATATAATATTACTCACATCTCATGCATCTCAAATAATTTGAATATCAAGGAAAAGTTCAATATTTTTTTTAAAGTTACTTATGTAAGTGTATATACTGCGGGTAAAATAAGTATTGAACACATCATTTTTGTTTCTCAATAAATATATTTCTAAAGGTGCTACTGACTTGAAATTTTCACCAAATGTTGGTATCAACTCATGCAATCAACACATGCAAAGAAATCAAACGATAGATGTCCATAAATTATGTATAATAATGTGAAATGACACAGGGAAAAAGTATTGAACACATGAAGAAAGAGAGATAATTAGAAATATATCCTGCCCTTTGTCAGTGCAAATTAATATAAGCTGGTTCATTCCCAACTGATGGCCTTTAAAATGTGTCTCATCACCACGGTGACAATTTTGTGATGGGTAAAAGCAAAGAGCTCTCAAGACCGTTGCATCCTTATTTTGGCAAAATATACTGATGGCATTGTTTACAGAAGGATTTCAAAACTACTGAATGTTCCAGTGAGCCCTGTGGAATCCGGAAGTGGAAAGAACATTATTTTACCATAAACTGGTGATGGTGATAATGGCCTCACAAGATTTCTGACAGGAGTGAAAAGAATTATCAGAAGAATTGTTCAAGACCCAAGGACTACTTGTGGAGAGCTTCAGAAACACCTGGAATTAGCAGGTACAACTGTTTCAAAGAAAACAATAACTAATGCGCTCAACCGCCATGGCCTGTAAGCACGCTCACCATGCAAAACTTCATTGCTGAAGAAAAAGCATGTTGAAGCTCGTTTAAAGTTTGATGAACAACATTTGAACAAGCCTGATAAATACTGGGAGAATATAGTCTAGTCACATAAGACCAAAATTGAACTCTTTGGATGCCATAACACACACCATGTTTGGAGGACAAATGGCACTGCACATCACACCAAAAACACCATACCAACAGTGAAGTTTGGGGGTGGGAACGTCATGGTGTGTGGCTATTTTTCAGCATATGGTACTGACAAACTTCATATTGAATAAAGAATTAATAGAAAAATGTACCGAGACATTTTTTATAAAAATCTGCTGCCTTTATCCAGGAGCATGAAGATGAAATGAGGTGGACATTTCAGCAAGACAGTGATCCAAGGAAACTCTCAAATGGTTTCAGAGATAGAAAATAAAGCTGCTAGAATGGCCCAGCCAATCACCTGACTTAAATCCAGTTGAAAATCTCTGGAAAGAACTAAATATCAGAGTAATAGAAGATGCCCACTGAACCTTCAAGATTGGAAGATTGCAAGACTGTTTGTGTGGATGAATGGGCCAAAATCACACTTGAGCAAATGAACACCTAGTTTCTCCATACAGGAGGCACCTTGGAGCTGTCAATACAAAGGCTTCTGTACGAAGTATTAAATAAATTTCAGTAAGTGTGTTCAAATACTTTTTCCCTGTGTCATTTCACAGTATTACACATAACTTAATTTCTTAATTTCTTTGCATTTCTGGATTGCATAGGTTGTTAGCAACATCTGATTAAAATTTTATGTCAATAGCACATTTAGAAAAATATTCATTGAGTAAAAAGTTGACATGTTCAATACTTATTTTACCCACTGTTCCAAGTGTCTTTTGATTTTAATTTTGATTGTGGCCTACAGCTTAAAAACATCGAAAAAGCATATCTCAAAATATTTGAATATTTCATTTCCATGTTGAGAAAATTACTTTTTATTCACTATAAATACCACAAATCTCCCAATCAGGTTCAGTACACACTACCTCAATCATGGGGAAAACTTCTGACATGACGGTTGTCCAGAAGACACTCATTGCCACCCTTCATAAGCCACAGAAGATCATTGCTGAAAGGGCTGGCTGTTCATAGAATGTTGTATAAAAGCATATTCATGGAAAGTTGACTGAAAGGGCAAATTGTTTTAGGAAAAGGTAAGCGAGCAACAGGGATTGTAGACTGTATCCTTGAGAAAATTGTCAAGCAAAGCCGATTCAAGAACGTGGGGGACTTTCACAAGGAGTGGACTGAGTGCATTGAGAGCCACCACACACAGACTTGTCCAGGAAATTGGCTACAAACCCTAGTGTCAAGCCACTCCTGAACCAGATGTCAGAAGCATCTTACCTGAGCTAAGGAGAGAAGAACTGGAGCATTACTCAGTGGTCCAATGTCCGCTTTTCAGATGAAAAGAAATTTTTGCATTTAACTTGGAAATCAAGGTCCTACCTGAACTGAACCCTATAGAGAAACTATGGAGAATTGTCAAGAGGAAGAAGAGAGACAACAAACCCTGCAATACAGATGAGCCGAAGGCCACTATCAAAGCAACCTGAGCTTCCGTTACACCTCAGCAGTGCCACAGTTTGATTGCCTCCATGCCACACTGCATAGATGCACTTAATATTTGGTAAGAGCCCCAGCCAAAAATTAAGTGCATAAATGAACATACATTACTCAGAAGTTTGACTTTTCTCAAAGTCAAAGAAGCTTTATTGTCATTTCAACCATATATACTGTAGCTGATGCAGTACAAGGTGAAATAAAACAACGTTCCTCCTGGATCAGAGGTGCTATACAGAACAAAAACAGAAGACAGGGTGATGCTATTCATTCAAGGTTAAAATCCTTTTAAACTAAACATACAACATAAGTGCAGAGGATGAAGAGACAAACAAGACACAACACCGACTGTGTGCAAAAAATAGTGTTAGACAGTGAGTGCAAAAAAGAAACAGGGTTAAAGTGACTTGTGCATGTGTGTCAGTTGTGTGTGCGTGTCCAACTCAGTTCAGTTCTCTGTTGAGACACCTGAGGTAAGAAGATGTTCAACAGTCTGGTTGTGTGAGTCCGAAAGCTTCTGTACCTTTTTCTGGATGGCAGAAGGGTGAAGAGTGTTTGTGTGGGGTCATTCACAATGCTGTTTGCTTTGCGGATGTAGCATGTGGAGTATATGTCCGTAATAGAGGGAAGAGAGACTCCGCTGATCTTCTCCGCTGTCCTCACTATCCATTGCAGGGTCTTGCTATCCGAAGCGGTGCAATTCCCAAACCAGGCAGTGATGCAGCTGCTCAGAATGCTCTAAGTCGTCACTCTGTAGAAGGTGGTTAGGATGGGTGGTGGAAGGTGAGCCTTCCTCAGCTTTTCCAGGAAGTAGAGATGATGTTAGGCTTTCTTGGTGATGGAGCTGGTGTTGAGTGACCAGATGAGGTCCTCCGCCAGGTGAACACCAAGGAATTTGGTGCTTTTGACGATCTCCACATTAGACCCGTCGATGTTCAAGGGAGAATGGTCACTCTGTGCTCTCCTGAAGTCAACAACCATCTCTTCCATTTTCTCCATGTTCAGAGACAGATTGTTAGCTGCTGCACCTCCTCTCTGTATGCTGACTCATCGTTCTTGCTGATGAGACCCACCACGGTTGTATCATCGGTGAACTTGATGATGTGGTTCGAGCTGTGCATTGCTGCACAGTCATGAGTCAGCAGAGTGAAAATCAGTGGGCTGAGCACACAGCCCTGAGGAGCTCCAGTGCTCAGTGTGGTGGTGCTGGAGATGCTGTTCTCAATCTGGACTGACTGAGGTCTCCTAGTCAGGAAATCCAGGATCCAGTTGCAGAGGATGAACAGCATTCACACATAAGCGTCTTTATCATCCTGGTCTGTGAGGGCCAGATGGAGGGTTGTGCTGATGGCATCATCTGTGGAGCAATTTGGGCGATACACAAACTGCATGGGGTCTAGTGATGGTGGCAGCAGGTTATTGATATGCCTCATGACGAACCTTTTGAAGCACTTCATGATGATAGGTGTGAGTGCAACGGGACGGCAGTCGATGAGACTGGACAATGGAGACTTCTTCAGCACGGGGATAATGTTGGTGGTCTTGTTGGGACGATGGTGCTGCTCAGGGAGATGTTGAATGAAGAGATGTTAGTGAAGACATCCGCTAGCTGCTCTGCACATTCCCTGAGTACTCTGTCTGGCCCAGCAGCTTACTGTGGGTTCCTCACGTCGGCCGTGGTGAGACAGAGCACCTGGTCCTATGGAGGAGAGATGGTCTTCCTCACTGTCACATCATTCTGTGCCTTGAACCGAACATAGAAGTTGTTCAGTGCATCTGGAAGGGGGGCATCACTGTCACAGCCAGGTGAAGCTGTTCTGTAGTTGGTGATGGAATGAATGCCACATGCTGTCACCGCTGCTCTGGAAGTGGCTGTGGATTCTCTGGGTGTGTGCACACTTTGCCTCCCTGATGGCTTGAGACAGTTTGGCTCATGCTGTTCTTAGGGCGTCCTTGTTTCCTTGAGTCCTTGGATTTTAGCAGCGCACGCACCTACCGGTCATCCATGGTATATATAAATAATTTCTTTGATTATCTTTTGAAAAATTCAAATATTTTGAGATACTGGATTTTTGTGTTCATGATATTCAAATTTTACCTTTCAGATACATTTTTTCAGAAAATGAAAAACAAAAAGGTTTGGTATGAAATAGTGTCTCATTATTAAAAGAAAAGCTACATTATGTATTAAACATTTGTGACTGTGAACAAGAGTATGAATAAATGTTTCATAATCCTGTCAATGTATGTATTTATTTATTTATTTATTTATTTATTTTTACAGTATATTGATTTGCTGTATTTGCTTTTTTGTATCACAGAAGGCTTTAGTTTTAATTTTAACAGCATTCTACAACTGGCTAGGGTAGTGTATGTTTTTTGTTGTTCAGTTTCCTGTAATTATATCCTGCTAAAGCAACACATGAAATCGAAAATTGTGTTTTTGAGAGGGGGAGCAAAAGTGTATATTGGCTTCTATGATTTTTCATAGCCTAACCTCAGTATTTAATAATACTTTTTTTTACATTTTTGTGGAAAAGATTTGCTTAGGCAGATGTATATGATTTGATTTGAAAATATGCTGACCTGGCCCTGGTCTAGATTTTTTCAACAGGTATGAAATGATCAATATTTTCAGTAAAGTGCATTCAGAATACTGTATGTTATGTTGTACATAGCCTTTGATTTATATATTCACCCTGCCCCCACTGCCAACTTCTCTGTAGGTGGAGAAATTGAAAGGGGATCTTGATGAGGCTCGGCTTCTTGAGAAACAGCTGAGACATAATTTGGAGTTACAGTCTCATCTTTTAATCAGCAAAACTGAGGAGATTCGCAAAATGTCAGAATGTGCCCATGACACTATGTCTTCAGAGGTCTTGGAGCTACAAATTCAGAAGATGGATCTGGAATCATCTATGGTAAAGTTTTTTTTGTTTTTGTTTTTTTGTTGAATACTTTTTGAAAAGTGTCTTCTTTACTTTTACTTTACTGAATGCAATTTGAATTATTCATGAAAATCCAATGCGTGTAATGAAAGTTTGTAATTTATTATAGACATGTAAATACACACTTACAGTGCTTATCCGATAGGAGATGAATGTTATTGTATTAGCATCCAATGAGTGTAATAATGATGATACATTTCACATATAATGCACCAAAATGGTACAGGATTAAAACGTATTTAAAGAAAAAAGTATGAATAGCAAAGTATAAAATAGAACTGCAAGCAGCAATGAAGGGTCCAAGCATCTCAGGGCCACCAACTTAAGTACATGGACATATGGGTGTTTAAGCTTGTTTTTCAGTATAGCACCCCAAGTGGCCAAATTTCACTAAACTTGCTGTGTCCCACCAAGGCCTCATGGTAAACATATGCACTGACCTTTATGCCAATGAACAAATGCATTGCAGACATATGGCCACTTTTCATTTATGGCACCTTCAAGAGCGAATTTTTGGAAACACTGCAGCCATATTGTTCAACCTCTTAACTATTCTTTATCAAGTCTTAAACGCATTGTCCAAAGAGGTAATACATAGAAACTCACTGTGCCATGGCAGGAGATGGTTAAATATAGGGTCAGTGGAATATGTTCAGTTCATCATAACTTTTGAAAATGTTAAAAAGTTATCAGCAAAAATTTACTCTGAAGTTTTACATATTGACTCCAAATTTGTTGCCTGGATACCTTGGGGTGTTCTCTGTGAAAAATTCAATAATACCATGATGGCTGAAAAACAAAATGGTTTACAATAATGTGTACTAAAAAAGTACACCAAATTTGGACTAATTCCAACCAAGCATTGCTGACAGAACATTGAAAGCTGGCTCACGTCCTCTTTTAGCATCTTTGCTATGGATGATTGGATGATAGCGGCCACATTATTTGCCCAAGCAAATTTTTTTTGGTCACTACCCTCTGTAGATGATACATACCAAATTTGCTGGTAATAGGATCAATGGTCCAGGACTAGTTTGCAAATGGAAAATATTTTACAAGGTGGAAAATCTAATATGGTGGAAATTAAAGAAGAAAAAAAGATCAAAACTCTCAGTGGGAAAAAGTATTATAATTTGTAATACTTCTATAATAATAATTATTATTATTTTTAATATTTGTCATAATTATTTGGCAAACAACCCTACTAAAATATACTGAAAAATTCAGAATGCTTCATAGGCCAAAATATAAAACCCTGAACTACAGCTACACCACCAGGCTAGGTGGTTGTGAAATAGGCCTTGTCACTCGCATTTTTCTGTAGAATTTTTATTGCTGATTTGTGTGTATGTTTTTTTTTTTCACAGCATAAATTTCTATCAGAATGGGACTGTCAAGGGAACTTCTAATCTATTTTTTATTTGTATTTTTATTTGTTTTTTGTTTTTTTTTCCCTCTAAGGCTGCCTTACAGCAGAAGCATCAGGAATTGCAATACAAAGAACAGCAGCTGGAGCTGGCTAATTGTATCCTTCAGAGGCAACTAGAGACACTTGCAAATACAAAGGATGAAGGCGAGAAAGAAATTGCATCACTCTACAATGCTTTGGAGGTAATTCATTGCCAAGTTTTGTATTAGGGTTTAGGTATGTAGAGCATTGATTTACTGATATTATTTAATACAGGTGAATATTAGATATTGTAAAGTTATTCGCTATTTTACCTTTTCCTCTTTAATTTTTTTAAAAAACATTTATGCTTAGGGAAAAATCTAAAACGGCATATTGAATTTGAAGCAATTTTAAGCCATTTTACCCATAATATCATTACCATTTGATCATAGTGCTAATATCAGAATAGCCATGTAATCTTTCTATTTACATCTGTTTATATATGTGTGTATGTGTGTGTGTGTGTGTGTGTGTGTGTGTATATATATATATATATATATATATATATATATATATATATATATATATATATATATATATAGATATATATAAATATATATATATATATATATATATACATATACATATATACATATATACGGCTTTCGGGTGAAATTTCAGACCTTTACAGGTGAACTTAATTTGACCTTCTCTAAACTTTTGAATGCACATGTTCAACTGTTCAGTGTTTCAGTACTTTTGCATAACTTGCTGTTCTTGCTGTTGTTGTTAACAAGGTGCTTAACGGCAAAATTCACATCTGATGTTTGATCCTTTAATCGACCAATAAATTTTCTGGTTAAATTAGAATTGGTATTTAAACAGTCCTCATCATGCTGTTCACATTTTGACATCATGAGACCAAGACGACACTTAACGATTGATCAACAGTACCTTGCCATTGCGAGGCTTCAAACAGGATGTTCTCAGATGGAAGTGGCCACTGAGCTTAGAGTGTCACAGAGTGTCATCAGCAGGTTGCGACAGAGAAACAGAGAGACTAGAAGAGTCACAGAAAGGCATAGAAGTGGACGTCCTTTGGCCACATCCCACATTGATGACCGCTTCATTGTGAACAGTGCCCTGCGGAATCGGATGATGAATGCCACTCAACTCCAGGCACATTTAAGGGAGGTGAGAGGCACCCAAGTATCACGTCAGACCATTCGAAACTGTTTACATCAGCGTGGTCTGCGTGTTAGACGACCTGTAAGGGTACCTGACCATACCACCAGGCACAGGCATGGGGCCAGGGAGCATTTACACTGGACGAGGGACCAGTGGGCCTCAGTGCTGTTCTCTGATGAAAGTTGATTCACGTTGAGCAGAAATGATGGCCGCTAATGATGTTGAAGACGTCAAGGAGAGCGCTATGCATCAGCCACTGTTGTGGTGGTGTTATAGTCTGGGCAGGTGTGTCTACTCAATATAGAACTGCCCTACATCTTGTGAATGGTACAGTGACAAGCCAATACTACCTGAATAACATCATTAATCCAGTTATTGTGCCCCTGCATGAACAATACAGGCCTAATTTCATCTTCATGGACGACAATGCTCCAGCTCATCGAGGTCGCATCATTAGGGAAAGGCTGCTGGAGGTATCTCAAATGGAGTGGCCTGCATTTTCTCCAGACCTGAATCCCATAGAAAACCTATGGGATTAGCTGAGTCGCCGTGTAGAGGATCGTAACCCTGCACCCCAGAACCTCAATGACCTGAGGGCCACCCTTCAAGAAGAGTGGAATGCCATGCCTCAGTAGACAATAAGTTGACTCGTAAACAGCATGAGACGTCGTTGTCAAGCTGTAATTGATGGTCAAAGGCACATGACAAATTATTGAGACATTGACATTTTTTGTTGTGGTATACCCACCACTGTTGTTGGCTTTTCTTTCAATAAATTGTTTGAGATGAGGAAATCACCATTGCATGCTTCTACTTAAATGCCCTACTTTCATGATGTAATATCACTGTAGCGTGAACTTTTTACATTTTCCGTAAATTTCACCCAAAAGCCAAAAATCCTTAACTTTCTGTTAAGAATATATATATATATATATATATATATATATATATATATATATATATATATATATATATGTATATATGTATATATGTATATATATATATATATATGTATATATGTATATATATATATATATATATATATATGTATATATATATATATATATATATATATGTATATATATATATGTATATATATATATATATATGTATATATATATATATATATATATATATATATGTATATATATATATATATATATATATATATATATATATATATATATATATATATAAATGCACCCATAGGAAGGCTGTCTGTCTAAAAGCACAACAGATGGAGTAATATAATGTTAAAATACAACTGCAGCCTGCAAAGAGGAAATGATCAGTATTAGTGTCAGTTTCAGTAGTCTGCCAGGTTTGCCATTCTCTTCTGGGTGACACAGAATAGTGTAATTGTTAATAATTTCTGTGTATGGCATAGGGTCAAAAAGTACAAACTGTGTTAAAGGAAACTGATTCTGAGTGTCATTAGAGTCTCAGTTTGTATTAATGTATTGCTTCAAAGTTATTAACTGTTCGATGATGGAAGTAGTCCAAGTAGATCCTCTTGAAAGCATCCATTGTTACAAAAATCTCACATAAAGGCTCAACTGTGCTACATCGCTTTTGTCAGTCGATTCATCCACTGCAAGATAGATTACTGGCACCTTTCTCAGTGGTGTCAAAGTTAGAATGGCTAGTCTTAAAATGTCTTTTCAAGTTATATTTTTTACACATAGACATGCACTCATTGCAGAGTAAACATACAGGCCTAGTACAGACCTGTGTAAACAAATACTTCTCTGTCCATCTGCTGTTAAATTGCCATCAACTTTTTCTTTTTTCAAAGTAAAAAGAGTCATTTTGTCTAGGCTGAGTAGGATCAATGTTGTTTCACAGAATGTTTGATTTGAGTCCCACTGTGAATTAGTCCAGTCCAAGTTGGATGGGATAGTACAATTCTGTGTCAATTAGAAAAGTCAGTGTGGTGTCTAATTTTGACGCATGTCCAATGGTATATATTAACAAACTTCTTAATTGTTTAGTCATAGCTTGCTTTTACTTAATCCTAGATTTAACTGATATTAGCATGTATTTTTATTGCCTCATGAGACAATGGACTTGCAGCAAACCTGAAAAGTATGCTATAAGATGGGTGGAAATATGGTATCTTGCCAGCACTTGCAGCCCAAAACCAAAATGGAGTTGATGCAGTTTATGTGGATGGCTGTTAACACAGGTTGATGCCTAACTATTTGAACAGAAGCCACTAAACAGACCCTGTCCAGTTAGCTAGGATATGCCAAGTCTGTAATCCAACTTTAAGCTTTTCTCTTTGAGGGGGATGGTGTATTCTCGTGAATTTCTCTACTTTTGTCTGTATTTACATTCTTCATTTTTATTTTACTTCCTATGGTACATATGGTCCTAAATACATACATTTACAATAATAGCTGCCAAACAGGAAGTATCTCTAAGAGTCTCCAAGACGATTTGTCCAAATTTAGGTGGCACTACAATGAACAAATTTGTATAAGTACTCATCTTTTAAACCACTGCACTAATAATTCTTATCCCTCTTAATTCCTTTTGAATGTAACACACTGATGTGAATGTAACACATTTGTGATTTTGAAACAAACAAATTGACCAGTTTGAATTTTTTTAAAGAAACTTTACCTACATACTTGTGTGTCTTTGTTGGTTTTATTCAATCATATGTTTGTAAATGAATTGCAAAACAAAATTCATTTTTAAGCATATTTAAGCACAAAATAATGGTCAAATCAAATTTGCATATTACATTTCACTTTCATCAAAAATGCACCCTTTGCAACAATAACTGCTTTACAAATCTGAATTCTTGGGGTCATTGTCTTGCTGTAAAATGAAGTCAGTCAATTTGCTTGGATTCAAACACCTAGAACTTGGGCTCATCAGTCCACATGACTTGGTTCTATATTTTATAGAGAATAACCTTGCTTTCTGAAGACAAGTATAGATTGACAAGTTTCTATGGAAAGCTAATTTTGTTTGGCCATTTTAAATTCTAATTTACAGTGAAAATGACAGGTGACATTCCCTATGGAGAATATAAACTAAAATGGTTCACTCACTGGACATTAACCTATTTTAAAGATTTTTTAACACCTGAGAGGGCATGCAATTTAAGACCAACCACACTTGAATTTCTGGAAAAACAGATGGTTGCAAGCCTCACTAAAATTGACACGTGGCAACCACGTTTTGTGTATTTTTTTTTTTAATTATTATTCTTGGACTAGTTGGCAAATAATTTTTTTATTATTATTTATTATTAATTATTTAGAATTTAGTTATTTAGATGTGCATAGTCAGAGGAGTAGGCCAGGTTTTCTTTTTACTTCAAATTACACACTGTACTGTGTATTAGGGGTGTGCAATATTGACAAAAAAAAGATATCCTGATATTTTCTGGCATTTTACCAAAAATGATAATCAGACAATATTATGCATCATTCAAAAATGTATTTGTAAATGTCTTACATTATACTCACTCCTTTTTACAATGTCAATAGAATGTTGATTGATATTGTTAATTGAAACAATATATGTTAATGGAAAGAGTATTTATTATTAAAACTGAAGCATTGAAGTACAAACAACACAATCACTGCTCAGTAAATGCAACAAGCAAAAATATGACAAATTAAATAGAAAAACAAATTACTCCCTTCAGTATTATCAAATCTTTATCAAAGATACAAAATCTAACCTATGTTATTTTTAAATGACTAATTTCATTTCTGTCCAATATGGCATGAAAAGTAAACAGCTGTAGAACCTGAAACACTTCAAATGTGTCAAAAATATTGCACTCAGTAAAAAAAAAATAGCATATGTAAACAGAAAATACTACTGTAAACAAAGTACACAATTTAAAGTCTAAAAGGTAAAATAGCCTTTATCATTTAAAGTAGTCTTTAGGACAGAGAAAAAAAGCTTTCAATGCCAATTTTTTTTGTCTTTTTTGTTTCATTACCACCTGCTCCAGGTTCCACTGTCATGGCCTAAGTAGAAGCAGTTGAGGGGCATTCTGCCTTCATTGCTGTTCCAATTGCTTTGATCCTGTCATCATTATTGTAGCAGTTTTTAAACTGGGGGTCAAGTGTCGATGCCAAACTCAACAGCTCATCCACACAGTCTTCTGTGTACTTGGAGTTCAGGTACTCCAGAATGGTTTGTTTGATTTGATTCTGTGCCATCAGACTTCACCGCCAGTACAACAACGTTCAAAATTGTTGAACAAGGGCAACACAGGTTTTAAGTAAGAAACTTCTACAAGTTGCTGAACTGACAAAGAATATGGGTTTTTAAATCCATGTCTCACGATTCTTGGGATATAGGCATAAAATATGCATAGTAATTCCATTTTGCTGGTTGATAAGCTGCATCTACCAATGAAATTTCATTTTGATGTGCTGTATGGTTTAGATTGCCTAATTCATTTTAGCAGAGAAGAAGAAAGAACACTCTTCTAAATAATTTGCCACTGTTTGTTAAATCTGAGACCAGCAGCAAAAGGGAGTAAAAATTTACATTACAACAATATAAAAAATATAACAAAAAATATACAATATAAGAATATACAGAGAAGTACAGAAGATGAATAAATACAGCAGGACATGAATATTAGTGCAAAAACAGTAACAGTGCAAACAGGTATTAATGAGATTGGACAAGTATTGCACAGATTATATAACAGCAGTACAGTTCTGGTTGTAAAGTGTTTAGTGCATTAGCAGCAACTTGGTGGAGAAGAAGGGGTGGGGGTAACAGCTTGACTATGAGCTGTTAAAATTCTGTGTGTGTGTTGGGGTTTGGGGTGATGCAGGTTACAGCTCTGGGGAAGAAGCTGTTCCTTAGTCTGTTTGTGCGTATCTTGATTGTCCTGTATCTTTTGCCCGATGGGAGGGGCACAAACAGTTTGTGTCCTGGGTGGATTGGGACCTTAATGATGTTGCTAGCTCTCTTATGTAAACGGCTAGCATAGACCGTGTCTAGATTGGGAAGCTTGGTTCCTACAATTCTCTGTGCAGTCTTGACTATCCGAGCCAGGTCTCTCTGGTCCTCTGCGGTGCAGCTGGTGTACCACACTGTGATGTAGTGGCAGAGAATGCTCTTTATTGTACTCCTGTAGAAATTTACTACGAGCTGAGAGGCATATAACCACACCTGTAGGAGTCTTGGTGCTGCATGCATGTGTGATTGGATAGAGGGGAAAACACATCTATTTTGTTTTAGCCATTCGGTCCCTCCTCACAATTTTCCCAAATATCATCTAAGTTACTACAAGGTTTGCAGCTGTGCAATAATTGAAATGGAAATAATTCAAATGATAATAGTTAGAATATTTGGAAAATACTTTGGAGGCTTGTGGGGACTTCTACAAGCTAACAAAGAAAAAAAGCCTCCACAACCCCACGGATGTTGCGAAAAGCAACTTCCAAGTATGTCATTATGCAGTACCCTGAAACTATCACAAAGCAATGTGCTTGTGGAGTCAATTCTAATGGTAGGGGATTTACCGGCTGACATTCTAATCATGACCTGCTGCACACCACCTGCATACATTGCCATGAATGCCTGGCCAGAAGAAAGTGGTCCCAAGACTATGTGGAGTTTTCCCTTGATAGAGAAGTTTGTGGTTTTTTGTTTCTTATTAATTTGAGAAGCTGCTGAAGAATCCTGGTGAGGAAATGACTACCATAATGTAGTGAACAGGTACTAGCCTCGTCTTTGGGTAACAAAAAAAATCATTCAAACACCAGAATTTATTCTCTTTATGATTAGGCATAGATGATCTGAATGTGGTGTTACTATTGAAATGACAATATGTTAGAATGAGCACATTAATATAAAACAATAATTTATGCTACAGTTATGCTACAATTTATGCTAAATTGTAGTTCTAATAGTTCTAAAGTTCTACTTGTACATTTAACTATATTTAGTGTATAAATCATTGTAATCAACACACATTCATTAAAAAAAAGGTATTTGGCTTTCATTCTGGTGTGACTTTGTAGAGCACACTTCATGAATGCTGCTTAAAATTCCAGCCCTCTTAATGTTAAACGACTTCCCACATCCCTGCTTTAATCTTACCCTGACAAAGACAAATGCCAGTTGCACTTAAAATCTGCAGATTCAAATGCAAAATCCATCATTGCTAAAAGGATAGGCATGTTTTATGCTACTGTACTTAATTGCGTAACATGCAGGTCATATGGGCAACTCGTATGCTGAGGGAAATTTTGGTGTGCATTAATTTTCTGCACATGCTAATCTCATATTTTATAATAGAAATCCAGGAAAGCCAACCAGGATCTTCAGATACAATTGGACCAGGTGTTGCATCATGCACAGGATCCAAACAGCAAAGGCAATTCATTATTCTCTGAGGTATAGATTTTAATATTATTAAAATATGTAAGTTCATATGATATTATGTGCTGATTTATTTTTATTTTTTTTTTACAGGTAGATGACAAGCGTGCAGAAATAGAGAGACAGTTAATCAGTTTGAAAGTACAGTACCAGTCTCTTCAAAAGCAGCATACTTTTACCAAACAGCAGATGCTTCGCATGAAGGTAAAAGTAAGCAGCATTTTTGTTGAGAAGAGAGCAAGTCCAGTTTCCTTTTGGTATTATTTTTGTTCTTTCATCATAGGTGCAGATATCTAATGTAATGCAGCTTCAGGGAATTAGAGCTGACCCAGCCCAGATTGAGCGATTACAGTTCATGTTGTCGGAGAAGAACAGTGAGATAGAAACCTTGATGAAGAAAGTGCAGCAGTTGGAGAAGGTAGAGGTAAGGTTTTGTATAAGTCACTGAATTTGATGCATTGTTTTGACCTACATGGTTTGGATCTATTTGATTCAATCTATTATTAGTGAAAATGAAGCTTAATTCATTCACCACCAGGTGGCAAATCATTCCATTGGTGTCTCCAAGGAAACTGAGCTTGTGGATGAGACATACTACACAGATCTCTTGAAAATGCAGCTCTCAAATTCTAAGTAAGTTTCCATTTAAGAAATAATTAAGTATAGTGTATTAAAGTCATGTGGACTGGGATTTCTTGGGTTTAGATCTTAACTCTAAATTATTATATATGCATGTGTATGTATGTGTGCATATACATATATATGTATATGCACACATACATACACATGCATATATAATAATTTATATATGCATATATATAAATATGCATAATATTTAATATATAATATATGCAAAATATTTATATATATACAGCATACAGGGGTTGGACAATGAAACTGAAACGCCTGGTTTTAGACCACAATAATTCATTAGTATGGTGTGGGGCCTCCTTTTGCGGCCAATACAGCATCAATTCGTCTTGGGAATGACAGATACAAGTCCTGCACAGTGGCCAGAGGGATTTTGAGCCATTCTTCTTGCAGAATAGTGGCCAGGTCACTACGTGATGCTGGTGGAGGAAAACGTTTCCTGACTCGCTCCTCCAAAACACCCCAAAGTGGCTCAATAATATTTAGATCTGGTGACTGTGCAGGCCATGGGAGATGTTCAACTTCACTTTCATGTTCATCAAACCACTCTGTCACCAGTCTTGCTGTGTGTATTGGTGCATTATCATCCTGATACACGGCACCGCCTTCAGGATACAATGTTTGAACCATTGGGTGCACATGGTCCTCCAGAATGGTTCGGTAGTCCTTGGCAGTGACGCGCCCATCTAGCACAAGTATTGGGCCTAGGGAATGCCATGATATTGCAGCCCAAACCATCACTGATCCACCCCCATGCTTCACTCTGGGCATGCAACAGTCTGGGTGGTATGCTTCTTTGGGGCTTCTCCACACCATAAATCTCCCGGATGTGGGAAAGACAGTGAAGGTGGACTCATCAGAGAACAATACATGTTTCACATTGTCCACAGCCCAAGATTTTCGCTGCTGGCACCATTGAAACCCACGTTTGGCATTGGCACAAATGCTGACCAAAGGTTTGAAGTGATCAAAGGTTTGGCTATAGCAGCCCGGCCATGTACATTGACCCTGTGGAGCTCCCGACGGACAGTTTTGGTGGAAACAGGAGAGTTGAGGTGCACATTTTATTCTGCAGTGAGTTGGGCAGGTGTGGTTTTATGTTTTTTGGATACAATCCGGGTTAGCACCCGGACATCCCTTTCAGACAGCTTCCACTTGCGTCCACAGTTACTCCTGTTTGATGTGGTTCGTCCTTCTTGGTGGTATGCTGACATTACCCTGGATACCGTGGCTCTTGATACATCACAAAGACTTGCTGTCTTAGGCACAGATGTGCCAGCGAGACGTGCGCCAACAATTTGTCCTCTTTTGAACGCTGATATGTCACCCATAATGTTGTGTGCATTGCAATATTTTAAGCAAAACTGTGCTATTACTCTGCTAATTAAACCTTCACACTCTGCTCTTACTGGTGGAATGTGCAATCAGTGAAGATTGGCCACCAGGCTGGTCAAATTTAGCCATGAAACCTCCAACACTAAACTGGCCAGTGTTTCAGTTTCATTGTCCATTGTCATTGTGTGTGTGTGTGAGGAAGAAAAAAGACCTCAGATTAAAATGAGTAAATTGATTTCCCCAAGGGACAAGGGGGGGCCTTGTGGAATGGCCAAACTGGCTAAACATTGGAGTGACACAGACTCTGAGTTGGACTGGATTAGAATAGAACAGAAACTGCCCTCACCATTTCATCCCATTAGTATTCTCTCGCAAAGCCTCGTGTACATATACATTATATGTATGTATGTATGTATGTATGTGTATATACACTATATTGCCAAAAGTATTCGCTCACCCATCCAAATAATCAGAATCAGGTGTTCCAATCACTTCCATGGCCACAGGTGTATAAAATCATGCACCTAGGCATGCAGACTGTTTTTACAAACATTTGTGAAAGAATGGGTCGCTCTCAGGAGCTCAGTGAATTCCAGTGTGGAACTGTGATAGGATGCCACCTGTGCAACAAATCCAGTCTTGAAATTTCCTCGCTCCTAAATATTCCACAGTCAACTGTCAGCTGTATTATAAGAACGTGGAAGTGTTTGGGAACGACAGCAACTCAGCCACGAAGTGGTAGGCCACGTAAACTGACAGAGCGGGGTCAGCGGATGCTGAGGCGCATAGTGCGAAGAGGTCGCCAACTTTCTGCAGAGTCAATCGCTACAGACCTCCAAACTTCATGTGGCCTTCAGATTAGCTCAAGAACAGTGCGCAGAGAGCTTCATGGAATGGGTTTCCATGGCCGAGCAGCTGCATCCAAGCCATACATCACCAAGTGCAATGCAAAGCGTCGGATGCAGTGGTGTAAAGCACGCCACCACTGGACTCTACAGCAGTGGAGACGCGTTCTCTGGAGTGACGAATCGCGCTTCTCCATCTGGCAATCTGATGGACGAGTCTGGGTTTGGCGGTTGCCAGGAGAACGGTACTTGTCTGACTGCATTGTGCCAAGTGTAAAGTTTGGTGGAAGGGGGATTATGGTGTGGGGTTGTTTTTCAGGAGCTGGGCTTGGCCCCTTAGTTCCAGTGAAAGGAACTCTGAATGCTTCAGCATACCAAGACATTTTGGACAATTCCATGCTCCCAACTTTGTGGGAACAGTTTGGAGCTGGCCCCTTCCTCTTCCAACATGACTGTGCACCAGTGCACAAAGCAAGGTCCATAAAGACATGGATGACAGAGTCTGGTGTGGATGAACTTGACTGGCCTGCACAGAGTCCTGACCTCAACCCGATAGAACACCTTTGGGATGAATTAGAGCGGAGACTGAGAGCCAGGCCTTCTCGTCCAACATCAGTGTGTGACCTCACAAATGCGCTTCTGGAAGAATGGTCAAAAATTCCCATAAACACACTCCTAAACCTTGTGGACAGCCTTCCCAGTAGAGTTGAAGCTGTTATAGCTGCAAAGGATGGACCGACGTCATATTGAACCCTATGGATTAGGAATGGGATGTCACTTAAGTTCATATGCAAGTCAAGGCAGGTGAGCGAATACTTTTGGCAATATAGTGTATATATACATACATACAAACACACACACACACACACACACACACACTATAGTGCCAAAAGTATTCGCTCACCTGCCTTGACTCGCATATGAACTTAAGTGACATTCCATTCCTAATCCATAGGGTTCAATATGACGTCGGTCCACCCTTTGCAGCTATAACAGCTTCAACTCTTCTGGGAAGGCTGTCCACAAGGTTTAGGAATGTGTTTATGGGAATTTTTGACCATTCTTCCAGAAGCGCATTTGTCAGGTCACACACTGATGTTGGACGAGAAGGCCTGGCTCTCAGTCTCCGCTCTAATTCATCCCAAAGGTGTTCTATTGGGTTGAGGTCAGGACTCTGTGCAGGCCAGTCAAGTTCATCCACACCAGACTCTGTCATCCATGTCTTTATGGACCTTGCTTTGTGCACTGGTGCACAGTCATGTTGGAAGGGGAAGGGGCCAGCTCCAAACTGTTCCCACAAAGTTGGGAGCATGGAATTGTCCAAAATGTCTTGGTATGCTGAAGCATTCAGAGTTCCTTTCACTGGAACTAAGGGGCCAAGCCCAGCTCCTGAAAAACAACCCCACACCATAATCCCCCTTCCACCAAACTTTACACTTGGCACAATGCAGTCAGACAAGTACCGTTCTCCTGGCAACCGCCAAACCCAGACTCGTCCATCAGATTGCCAGATGGAGAAGCGCGATTCGTCACTCCAGAGAACGCATCTCCACTGCTCTAGAGTCCAGTGGCGGCGTGCTTTACACCACTGCATCTGACGCTTTGCATTGCACTTGGTGATGTATGGCTTGGATGCAGCTGCTCGGCCATGGAAACCCATTCCATGAAGCTCTCTGCGCACTGTTCTTGAGCTAATCTGAAGGCCACATGAAGTTTGGAGGTCTGTAGCGATTGACTCTGCAGAAAGTTGGCGACCTCTTCGCACTATGCGCCTCAGCATCCGCTGGCCCTGCTCCGTCAGTTTACGTGGCCTACCACTTCGTGGCTGAGTTGCTGTCGTTCCCAAACACTTCCATGTTCTTATAATACAGCTGACAGTTGACTGTGGAATATTTAGGAGCGAGGAAATTTCACGACTGGATTTGTTGCACAGGTGGCATCCTATCACAGTTCCACGCTGGAATTCACTGAGCTCCTGAGAGCGACCCATTCTTTCACAAATGTTTGTAAAAACAGTCTGCATGCCTAGGTGCTTGATTTTATACACCTGTGGCCATGGAAGTGATTGGAACACCTGATTCTGATTATTTGGATGGGTGAGCGAATACTTTTGGCAATATAGTGTATATATATGTGTGTGTGCGTGCGTGTGTGTGTGTGTATACAGTGAGGGGAAAAAATTATTTGATCCCCTGCTGATTTTGTACGTTTGCCCACTGACAGAAATGATCAGTCTGTAATTTTAATGGTAGGTGTATTTGAAGAGTGAGAGACAGAATAACAACAAAAAAATCCAGAAAAATGCATTTCAGAAAAGTTATACATTGATTTGCATTTTAATGAGTGAAATAAGTATTTGATCCCCTATCAATCAGAAAGATTTCTGGCGCCCAGGTGTCTTTTATACAGGTAACGAGCTGAGATTACAGTAGGAGCACTCTCGGGGAGTGTTATTAATCTCAGCTCGTCAACTGTATGAAAGACACCTGTCCACAGAAGGAAGCAATCAATCAGATTCCAAACTCTCCATCATGGCCAAGACCAAAGAGCTGTCCATGGATGTCAGGGACAAGATTGTAGACCTACACAAGGCTGGAATGAGCTACAAGACCATTGCCAAGCAGCTTGGTGAGAAGGTGACAACAGTTGGTGCGATTATTTCCAAATGGAAGAAACACAAAAGGACTGTCAATCTTCCTTCCGTCTGGGGCTCCATGCAAGATCTCACCTCATGGAGTTTCAATGATCATGAGAACGGCGAGGAATCAGCCCAGAATTACACTGGAGGATTTTGTCAATGATCTCAAGGCAGCTGGGACCATAGTCACCAAGAAAACAATTGGTAACACACTACGCTGTGAAAGACTGAAATCCAGTAGCACCCGCAAGGTCCCCCAGCTAAAGAAAGCACATGTACAGGCTCATCTGAAGTTTGCCAGTGAACATCTGAATGATTCAGAGGTCATGTGGTCAAATGAGACCAAAATCCAGCTCTTTGGCATCAACTCAACTCGCTGTGTTTGGAGGAGGAGGAATGCTGCCTTTGACTCCAAGAAGACTATCCCCACCGTCAAACATGGAGGTGGAAACATTATGCTTTGGGGGTGTTTTTCTGCTAAGGGGACAGGACAACCGCACCGCATCAAAAGGACAATGGATGGAGCCATGTACCGTCAAATCTTGAGTGAGAAGATGAATGCCTCAGCCAGGGCATTGAAAATGGATAGTGGATGCAAACAGGAGTGGTCCCAAATTCCTTGAGATGTGAGATGTGTGCAAACCTGGTGGCCAACTACAAGAAATGTCTGACGTCTGTGATTGCCAACAAGGGTTTGTCACCAAGTACTAAGTCATGTTTTGCAAAGGGGTCAAATACTTATTTCACTCAATAAAATGCAAATCAATGTATAACTTTTTTGAAATGTGTTTTTCTGGAATTTTTTGTTGTTATTCTGTCTCTCACTGTTCAGATAAACCTAACATTAAAATTACAGACTGATCATTTCTTTGTCATTGGGCAAACGTACAAAATCAGCAGGGGATCAAATAATTTTTTCCCTCACTGTATATATATATTGTATATATGATATATAAATTATCATACCTTTTAACAGTTTATAATTACACACATATGGAGACAAGTGTTACCGATTAAGTCTTTCGGCCTCTCCCATGTTGGGAAACTTACCGACTGTTACAATGCATCCTTCTACAAATGCTGAAAAGAAAACTTTATTAACTTTGCACTAACTGAGAAGAACTTGTTAGTGATGTAAAACATTAGTTAAGTTAACTAAAGATTTTTGAAGTTTGGGTTTCTTTTTCTGCAGAACTCAGATTTCTGAAGTTGAACAAAAAATGCAACTGTAAATTGGTACTATGTAATATGCTATGATTGCAAAATCAAAAACTGAAAACAGAGAGTTAATGTTTACAAATCATTATTTCACCAACCTGTTGAATGCAATTAAATGCAATTTCAAATAGTCATCATTATTAGCATTTCTTCATTTGAAAAGAATTCTCATAATTTATTTCTATGTGATATCTCAAACTCATATAACCTTCTTTTTTCTATAGACCATACAAATGTTTTCATAAATTCTGTTTTTTTAATTAATACAATGCAAGTTTCAAACCTTTTAAGCTATGACTCAGAACTTTAATCCATTTGAAGCGGTTTTGGGTGAGAAACAGATCAAAACACCTCATTCATTGTAAACCCTGATGCCTGTATTGCTTCAGAAAACATGGGTTAAATTACTGGAGTCGTATGGATTACCGTTATAAGCTTGTTGCTTCTATTCAGATACTTTAAGACTTTTATTTTTCCAACTTTTGCTCACCAAAAGAATGTGTGGTCTGCCCTGATGATGCCACCTTCGGTGTAAATATCAGTGCAAAAAGAAAAGAATTGGTCTTGCCAGTCCAATGCTTTCAGAGAGGACTGTTGTTACCACCAGTCTTGTGGAGGTACATTTTTAGTTGGGAAAATTTGATTATGATTGATGTACATAAATTAATATATTAATAAATATTGCATGATATGCAATGACTGGTCCTCCTCAATTTAAAATCTTTATTACTCAGAGGAAGGGTACTTGTCAAGCTACCAGAGGTAAAATATAAAATGACAGGGTTATTTCTTTTAGAAGTGCCAATCAGAGTTCTCTATTAAAGTGTCATAAGAATGGAATTCAATACCTCTCATAATAAAATTATGCCTTTTTGATGATCAGATTTGTACAGTTTGTGGTATCTTCAACCCTTGCTATGTGTTTTTCTTGTTTAATTTCAAATTGCTTTTCTTTGTTTGCATTTTTGTTGTTTTTCCTTCATATCTGCAAATTTTTCTCCTGCCTATTGCTTTCCTGCTGTTGAAGTCACACATTTTGCATGCTTTACAACGTTAAATGAAATTTTTTAATTTCTTTTTTTTTTGGTTACCTGTGGCTAGTAACATCTGGCACCAATTTTTATTTTTTAGGAAAGTTGCAGAGCAACTAAAGGTGGAATTAACCATGGCAAGAATGAAAACCCTTTCTGAGAGTCATAGGGTCCTTGAATTGGAAAGAAAACTCTTTGCAGCAGAGAATGCTCTAAAGCAAGGGCGCACTGAGCTTATCAAGATCCAAGTGAAAATTGAAGAACTCCAGATGAAATATGAGCCTAATGGTAATATAATACACACATAATAGAGTTTTAACAGATTTTTAAGTCTGTTCTTACTCATCATTCAAGCCACAATCCACAAATTTGTGTTCTGCTCTACAATCTTTTATGTTTGATTTGTATTAATATCAATTTCATTCACCCCTGGCAACCAGGTTGTTTAATTTTTTTTTAATTCTTTAATGAGATGTGCATAATATTTACAACACTGTCTTACCAGCAAAATCAATTTATAACTAAACCATTAACCACCAACTAAATCATTAGATTCAGTTAGTTATAAAAGAAAATATAATTATGTTTAGGTTCTATAAACAGAGCAAATTTACAATAAATGGGAGTTGTGGGGTATATTTTGAAATCATTTAGGATTATATAACATTCTGTTCTCACTATGAATGTAAAGTTTCACTTCACTTCAAACTGGTTTAAAAATCATCAGATCTATACCTAAAATGATAGTTTTTATCACCTGAGTCTCCACTATTCTGGAAAGGATTTTCACTAGATTCTGAAGCATGGCTATGGGAATTTCCGCTAGAGGTTTAGCAATTCTGCTTTCCGAAAGAGTATTAGTGAGATTGGTCCCTGATGTTCATTATGATAACTTCTGATTTCCATTTCACAATAATAGCAACTACTGTATTTGTAGACTGAGGTATATCTAACCCGTCAAATTTTCCCAAACTGACTTGGCATCATATGACAGTGCTGCGTATAAAGTCAGTGAGCTCTTCAGCATGACCCATTCTTCTACCAGTGTTGGTCTCTGGAGGTGGCTGTGGCTGAAACACCTGAACTCAAGAATTAGAGTACTTGGTCTTATATGTCTTTTTTTTTTCCTTACAAGTTTACCAATAGATTTTTTTCCTCAGAGGTGAGAAAGGCACAGTCTCAGAACTGCAAGCGAGAGAAATTTCCAGTACCTGATGGGTCTGACCATAGCAACATGGAAACTCTAGATCTGAAGACCGAGCCAAGCAAGAATAAGGCAACAAATGGAGAAGCCCTCCCTTGTGCCTCTGACAATGGAATTTTGACCCCAATGCAGTTATTCCAAGCTCCAAACTGTAGCTCTGTCTTGCTTTGTGAGCCTAAATGTGTTCGCATCTGTGAGAATGCCCCAGTTTCTATTCCTGATTTCTCAAGGTAAATATCTCCCTTTGTTTACAAATTTTGTGTGAATTATTTGACACATAAGGGATTTTAAGAGAAGACACTATTCTTTTGAAATAGGTCCTTATGATAATAATTTTGGTTAGTTGAAAAGTAAGTAGTTTCTCAAATTAATGTCACATAATTAATGTCAATATCACATCAGGTACATCTATCACATATGTGTATTTGCCCTGTCACAGCATCATTCTTTAGTCAACACCTCAGAGTTATAGTCTGCCAACCAAAGCATTAATTTAATGACAAACTGATGTTATTACATTTTTTTTTAAATTGTGCAGCACATTTCTACTCTCTAAATGCAAAGTATTTCACAGTACCTGACAGAAATTTTCATTAATTGCTTAAAGAAACACAAAAGGTACACACAAACTGGTATAAAATTTCACTTGACAGGTACAGAGCTACAGCTGCTGTTAAGTTATTATAAAGCAAGATAATTAAAGTAGGTTTTAAGTTATTTTCTTAAAATGCCCATTCTAACAGTTATCTAACAGATAACTTCATCATTCTGGTACAAGTTGATCTTTGTTTCATCTATCCAGAGGATGTTGTCCCATATATACAGTAATACCTCACACATCCATGAGGTTACGTTCCAGGACCCATCGCGAATGACGAGGTTTCGCGGATGTTCGGTGCAGACACTAAAAATGCTAATACTGTACCGTAAATGCTTATTTTTAAAGTTTAAACCCTAAATATGACCCAAATCATGCTCCCCAAACACTTTGATTTCATTTAAAAGTTAGCTTAATTCATTACCCTTAAAAAATAAATAAATGTTTGATGTAAAAATAGAGTACAGTATCACCTGTATAAAAACCAAGAAAAAAAAATCACCGAGATCACTTATTCACGGAATATACGCGTGTGTTAAACTGAGCACAAGGGGCACGACATCACACATACAAAGCGTCATAGGTACCAGCCAATCAGCAGCTAGGTAAAACTGTTAATGCTCTGTGATTGGCTACTTCCAACCCTTCCAGCCAATAGCGTGTCGTAATGGCTGTACTCTACACACGTGATATCGGCGATGTCCGATATCATTAAAGTAACATTTATATTTTATTTATATTGATATTTTGTTGATTTTACTTTTATATTTATATTACTAAATTAATATTTTTTTTCTTAATGTCGCATGTAGGATTTTGCAAGGATTTCGCAGGTCAAATTAGTTAGGTTCCAATGAAAATTCAGTTGTATATCAGTATATCAGTGAAGCCACGAATCGTGAGACACGGATCCGCGAGGTATTACTGTACAGCCATTTTTCTTCAGTCTAAGGCTTGCCAACATGTTTACAGTTTGTTCTAAATCCTCTGTTTTTACTTGATGGTGTTGGGCAACTGTTGTTAAGGTTTTTTTTTCTTATATATAGAAATAGTTCTACTGTCATGTACCACAGTTGATTACTGGTGTCCTTCACCAGTGCAACTTTTCTATTAAGAATGTACCAAATAATTAATTTTTACGTTTTTACTATTGATTAATTTTATTTTTTAGTCTATGATGGCTTGGATCATTCTCGCTTCATAGAGAGAATCCTTTGCTGAGAGTTATCAGCAATAGATTCTAATTGCCAGACTTTCACTCTCTTATATGAGGGATTGGCAGACCCTGGCCAAGTTGTCCAGTTACTTTTGGTCACTTATAAAGAAGGGATCAATTTCTACACTGTTCACCCAATTTGACTGCACATACCCTAATATTCTGGCTTAATGTATTTGATTAGATTAGATTAGATTACACTTTATTGTCCTTGTGCAGTGTACATGTACAGAACCAATGAAATGCAGTTAGCATCCAACCAGAAGTGCATAAGTGGCATATTTACAATAAATTACAATAAAGATATACAGCTATATATTTCACCCAAAAGCCAAATATCCTTAACTTTTTGTGAGTAATTTCACAAAAAGTTAAGGATATTTGGTTTTTGGGTGAAATTTATGGAAAATAATAATGTGTCATGTGCCCTTGACCATCAATTACAGCTTGACAACAACATCTCATGCTGTTCACAAGTCGACTTATTGTCTGCTGAGGCATGGCATTCCACTCTTCTTGAAGGGCGGCCCTCAGGTCATTGAGGTTCTGGGGTGCAGGGTTACGAGCCTCTACACAGCGACTCAGCTGATCCCATAGGTTTTCTATGGGATTCAGGTCTGGAGAAAGTGCAGGCCACTCCATTTGAGGTACCCCAGCCTCAGCAGCTGTTCCCTAATGATGTGACCTCAATGAGCTGGACCATTGTCCTCCATGAAGATGAAATTAGGCCTGTGTTGTTCATGCAGGGGCACAATGACTGGATTAATGATGTTATTCAGGTAGTATTGGCTTGTCACTGTACCATTCACAAGATGTAGGGAAGTTCTGTATTGAGTAGACACCTGCCCAGACTGTAACACCACCACCACCAAAGGCTCGTCTGGTGACAACAGTGGCTGATGCATAGCGCTCTCCTTGACGTCTCCAACATCATTGGCAGCTATCATTTCTGCTCAACGTGAATCGACTTTTATCAGAGAAACAGCACTGAGGCCCACTGGTCCCTTGTCCAGCGTAAATGCTCCCTGGCCCATGCAAGACGGGTCAGGTACCCTTGCAGGTCGTCTAGCACGCAGACCATGCTGATGTAAACGGTTTCGAATGGTCTGACTTGGGTGCCTCTTACCTCCCTTAAATGTGCCTGGAGTTGAGTGGCATTCATCATCCGGTTCCGCAGGGCACTGTTCACAATGAAGCGGTCATCAACGTGGGATGTGGCCAAAGGACGTCCACTTCTATGCCTTTCTGTGACTCTTCTAGTCTCTCTGTATCTCTGTCGCAACCTGCTGATGACAATCTGTGACACTCTAAGCTAAGTGGCCACTTTCCTCTGAGAACATCCTGTTTGAAGCCTCGCGATGGCGAGGTACTGTTGATCAATTGTTGGGTGTCGTCTTGGTCTCATGATGTCAAAATGTGAACAGCATGATGTTTAAATACCAATTCTAATTGAACCAGAAAATTTATTGGTCGATTAAAGGATCAAGCATCAGATGTGATGTACAGGTATGCAGTCATGGGTGAAGGAGTATAGAAGAGGGGACAATACACAGCCTTAGGGAACTCCAGTGTTGAGGATGAGACTGGAGGTTGTTGGGTTGTCCAGTCTGACAGACTGTGGTCGAGTCCAATTGCAGAGAGGAGTACTAATTCCAAGCTGTCCAGGTGAATCAGAGCAGAATGAAGGACTGTGGAGATGGCATCCTCTGTTGACCGGTTACGGAAATAAGCATGGGAGATAGACAGTCTTGGAGGTGGGTGAGGAACAGCCTTTCGAAGAGCTTTGCTATGATGGGGCTGAGTGCGACCGGACAAAAGTCACTGGGTGTCACTGCAGCAGAGTGCTCAGGCACAGGCATGATGGTAGCTGACTTAAAGCAGCTGGGGACAACTGCCTGAGCTAGGGACAGGTTAAAGATGTCGTGAAGACTTCAGTCAGTTGTTCTGCACAGGCTCTAAACACCCAGCCAGGGTTGCCATCAGGGCCAGCTGTTTTACGCGCATTGACCCTAGTCAGAATAGCACACACTTCCGAGGTGGAGAGAGTGAGTGGCATCAGCCAGAATAATGTATACATGGTCCAGGGTTCTGTGTCCTCTAGTGAAGCAGGAGACATTCTGTTGAAACTTTGGCAGAACAGATCTTAAGTTGCAGTGATTAAAATCCCCAGCGACAATAAAGACTCCACCAGGGTGCACTGTCTGCAGATTGTATCCAAGATCAACAGAGCAATAGGAACAAACAGGGATAGAGACAGTGCACCATGTTTTGTTTACATAGATACCTAAGCCTCCACCTCTGTTTTTACCTGTTACTGCAGCTTCTCTATCAGCCCTGAAAATAGTGCGCCCCTCAAGCTCCAGCATGCTGTTCGGAATGCCATTGTTAAGCCAAGTTTCTGAGAAAACCATTAAATTACAGTTTGTAATCTGTCTTTGCGTAAGTGTCCAAATCCTGAGCTTGTCCAGTTTGTTCGCCAGGGACCGAACATTGGCGAGAAAAAAATCCGGAAGCGCTAGTTGGTGTGGATTTAGCCTTAGTTTGGCTCGTAGTCCTCCTCATTTTCCTTGTCTATGTTTGCGGTCTCTGTGCCGGCGCCGGACTCTTCTGAACAACAGGCACGATGTGTGGCGGCTTCCTCACAAGCTCCGGTGGTAGCTGGGCAAAATTGAAAACGTAGTTCGAAACAGAGTTTGTGTACGCATTATTGATGCTAAGTAATTATAAGTTAAAGCTAAGCTAAGTTAAAATCACACGACTGAAACAAACAAACCTACAGTTGATTAGTAGGTAAATAACCACTAATACAGTAAATCTGGCGAGACGCTGAGCCTCGCAATGTGTATGCGCTGCCATCTTGGTCATTAATGTATGATATCATAGCAGCTAGATGAATATGTCATATGCCTCACATTATCCGTTATGTCCTATTGAAATGGATGTAAACCAGGGGTCTCCAACCTTTTTCCCTTGAGGGCTACATTGACAAACCTAAGGTGGCCAAGAGCCACTTGTGTTATATTATTAGTAACGTATTTACAAAGCTTATTGCCATAAACCAAACCAGCTGAATAAGCTATTTTTGTCTGAACTTTTAAACAAAATGTCAATATTGACATCAATTTAATTGTTAATTGATTTAACATAACGGGTTTGCTGAACTAGACATCACTTATTACTGTCAGATTTCCTTCATTCACATGGATTCTGTTATTTATCAGCACATTGTTATTGACAAGCATATGCAATGGGAAATATTAAAGAGTACTTTGCTCTGAAACACCAGCTGCACTAATGAGAAATGTCTTCAGCATACTCGTCTTGCATCTTCGTGCAGCAGGATAGATTCATTCAACTGTCTTACTTTGGCAGCATTGTAGCTTTATTCCTAATGCTGTCGAATCCCCTAAAGCTTCCAAGTTAAAAGGATCTGCCATGTGTTTTCTTTATCCAAACTACTTCAATTGTGGTTATAGATTTAAGTTTATATAATGATTCTATGTACAGTCTTGGTGCTAGTAGTGTGTAAAAGCAATTGGTGAATGGCTGTATTAAATTGCGTGATGCATGTGCGGAGTGTCAGATTTCGATACAGCATCGGAAAGGGATGGGATGTTTGTGAGTTTGATTAGGATGAAATTTAAACAGGTTTATTGAGTTCATTTCATTTTATCAATTTTGTACATATTTCATGAAACTTTAGGCGAGCTACTCAGAAGTGGGTGTGTCATGTTGGAGAGCCCTGCTGTAAACTGATTTAGAGAAGCTCACTCAGTGACTGTTCTTGCTAACGTGAGGGGACAATTTTTTTTTTAGCTCTGACACTAAATAAAAAAAGACTATTAAATAAAAACAGAACAAACAGGAGTGGCAGGTGGAGCTCTATTTACCAGTTGATCTGTAGAAAAAAAAAATCTGTGGGTTCTTTATTGGCACTGATTAACCTATTATAACCGATTATAATGTGTTTATTATTATAAACCTACTATAATAAGCAGTTCTTGTCATTTAAACTGTTTTGACACGGTCTTCAAGTGAACTTTATCTAGTGTTGCAGATATTATTAAACCAGCTAACCAAATCATTAACATTAGAAGGCTGAATTATTTCTGACTTTAAGTAAGTGAAAACAGTGGTTGGCTGTTTTTAAAAAAAACAGCAGGATATTGTATGTTTAGACTCAAGCTTTATTGTATGTTTAGACTCAAGCATTTTCCTAACAACAACAAAGTTGATTCAGCATATGACCCACCTCACCCCCATGCTTATGTGTGGGACATTAAAAGATTCAGTAGCATTTAAGAATTCTGCTGCAAATGTATTAGTAATATCACAAACGTATGATCATTTTGTCAAACTAAGTACAACTACTTTTACAGTCATCCTATATGTAAGCCTTTCTATATCTTTTGGATATACAGTGCTGCTTAAAAGTTTAAAAGCCCTTAAGCTGTTCAGAGTGTTCTGTTGTTTTACCTTGATTTTCCTATTTTATCATCACCTGCTATTTATAAATTAAATGTCAGATGTATGTTGATCAATTGCATATGTTTGTTTAGAGGGAATTTTGCGAGTAGCCAAAAAAACTACATTAAAGATTGAATCATTGTATGTGCAAAAGTAAGTGAAGCCCGAGCTGCATTGGTAAAGTCAAGTGGGTAACAGATACAGGTGAAACACATTTGGGTGCTTAATTAATCAGTTAAGCAGACCAATCAAATTAGACATCCTTAGGAAAGTGGTTGGGCAACACTGATTAATAGAGAGAGGAAACCAACCAAACCACTGCAGTGCCAAGGAGTCAATGCCAAGAGGAAAGGAGATATCCGAGGACATCAGGAAGAAGGTGGTGACAGCCCATCAGTCTGGGGAGGCTATAAGACCATCTCCAAGAGATTCCAACTCCATCCATCTACTGTAAGACAAATCATCTACAAATGGAGGGCATTCAACATGACCACAACTCTTCCTAGAAGTGGATGCCCATCAAGAAGCACCAGAAAAATAATAAATGAGGTAAAGGCCAATCCACACCTCACCTCTAGATAGTTGCAGACCTCTCTGGCAGCAGCTGGGGTAAATGTACATGCATCTCCAATCAGTCGAAAATTGAACAGACATGAGATTTATGGGAGGGTTGCTAGAAAGAAGCCTCTGCTCTCAAAATAGAATAAAGTTGCCCCTTTCAACTTTGCCAGAAAGCATTTGGACAAACCAGAAGTCTTTTGGAAGTCCATTCTTTGGACAGATGAGTCCAAAATAGATTTATTTGGTCATAATCAAAGCCGCCATGTTTGGAGAAAAGCCAACACTGAATTCCAGGAAAAGAACCTCCTCCCAACAGTGAGGCATGGTGGTGGAAATGTGAAGGTCTGGGGCTGCTTTTCTGCCTCCGGGCCAGGGCGACTCCATATTATTCAGGGAAACTTGAATTCTCAGACCTAACAACAAATTCTTGAAGAGAATCTCCTGCCATCAGCCAGAGAGCTGAAGCTGGGCTGAAAATGGGTGATGCAACAAGACAAGACCCTAAGCATTCAAGCAAATCCATCAAGGAATGGCTTAAAAGAAAGAAGTTTCACACTTTTGATTGGCCGAGTCAGAGTCCGGCTCTCAATCCTGAAATGTTGTGACTAGACCTGAAGCAGGCGGTACATTCCAGATGTCCTTCCAACCTCTCTCAACTAGCTGAGTTCTGCAAGGAGGAGTGGGCAAAAATCCCCAAAGACAGATGTGAGAGACTGGTCAGTGGTTACAGAAGACATTTGGTTGAAGTAATGGCTGCAAATGGAGGTACCACAAGCTACTAAATAAAAGGCTTACTTACTTTTGCACATACAATAATTCAATCTTTCATGTAGTTTTTTGGCTACTCGCAAAATTCCCTCTAAACAAACATATGCAATTGATCAACATATATCTGACATTTAATTTATAAAAAGCAGGTGATGATAAAATATCAATGTAAAACAACAAAAAAGTCTGAACAGCTCGAGGTTCACAAACTTTTAAGCAGCACTGTAGTTTTACACATTTCGATTTTTTTTTATAAAAACTTTCTGAAGGTCTGGTATTTTTTTTTTTCTTTCTACTTTTTGATTACTTTATATAATAGGGAAAGACATTTAGTTCAATATAACCAAATGCATGGATATGTTACTGAAATAGTATTGTATGTGCCATGTAGCAACATACAAAAAAATGCACATGTTCCCATTATGGGGACCAGTCACATTTTATTTATCTTTGATGTGAATGTTTTCTTTTTTCATTTAGGTCTTCAGTGAAAGATACCATTAGCACAGCAAAACATAAAACGATTAACTGGGATGAGGAAGAAGACTGCAAATCTGAAAGGTGCAAGATGTATGAAGCACCTGTTCATGTTGATTCAGAGAACACTATGGAAAGACAGTGTGCTCAACAGTAGAAGTCTTAGAAGTACATAATTGCTAAAAATTTGCTAAAATGTCTATATTTTTAAATTCCATTAGACAATAAATGTTAACAGGCAACAACTTGTGATGTGTTGCAGTGTGTTTTTAATGTACATATTCATGTACAATATATATATTGCTTTGTGCACTGGTGCACAGTCATGTTGGAAGAGGAAGGGAAGAGGAAGGGGCCAGCTCCGAACTGTTCCCACAAAGTTGGGAGCATGGATTTGTCCAAAATGTCTTGGTATGCTGAAGCATTCAGAGATCCTTTCACTGGAACTAAGGGGCCAAGCCCAGCTCCTGAAAAACAACCCCACACCATAATCCCCCCTCCACCAAACTTTACACTTGGCACAATGCAGTCAGACAAGTACCGTTCTCCTGGCAACTCGTCCATCAGATTGCCAGATGGAGAAGCACGATTCGTCACTCCAGAGAACGCGTCTCCACTGCTCTAGAGTCCAGTGGGGGCGTGCTTTACACCACTGCATCCGACGCTTTGCATTGCACTTGGTGATGTATGGCTTGGATGCAGCTGCTCGGCCATGTTTACGTGGCCTACCACTTCGTGGCTGAGTTGCTGTCATTCCCAAACACTTCCACGTTCTTATAATACAGCTTATAACACAGTTGACTGTGGAACATTTAGGAGCGAGGAAATTTCACGACTGGATTTGTTGCACAGGTGGCATCCTATCACAGTTCCATGCTGGAATTCACTGAGCTCCTGAGAGCGACCCATTCTTTCACAAATGTTTGTAAAAACAGTCTGCATGCCTAGGTGCTTGATTTTATACACCTGTGGCCATGGAAGTGATTGGAACACCTGATTCTGATTATTTGGATGGGTGAGCGAATATATATATATATATATATATATATATATATATATATATATATATATATATATATATATGTATATATACACACACACAAATATAATATGCTGGAGGTTTCACACCTATATATGCATGGCCTCAGGGCCAATTTTAATTGATTTCACGTTACAGAATTACGAGTAGAATATGAAACAAAAGAAAACCCATCAAACCATAGCCACCCAATTCACTGCGAAATAATTGCATACCTCATCTGTCCTGTTTCCACCAACACTCACATTGCTACTGCACAGTGCTGCTGCTTGTTTGAAAACCTCCACCCTCACTGGACCTTTTGGGTATTAGATGGGACACCCTGGCTCTAAGGTAAAGATACCTGCAGAGAGCATTGACACACATTTAGAAGATTAAATGGAAGAAACTCCAGCAACGTATGCAAATTCCATGCGCTTCATACAAAGATCTGCACTGTTAACATCAGGTGACTAAAAAAATTTTTCTGAACATTGTTTAATGAAAAAATAAGGTTTATCTAAAATAAAAGGAATTTTATTTAATGTGACCTAAATAATAAAAAAATAATAAAAATATATGAAATTCACATTTTAATAGTTCTGTCTGCTTCTAAGCTCCATCCAGACTGCATATTTAACAATACTACACCTACATACATTATGTTGCCAAAGAATGTGAAAATCTGATTGTCATCACAACCATCTGTGCTCACTGAACAGCTTGTTCCAGATATATTCCCCCTTTGTTTTAATAACAATCTCCACTCTTTAAGGAAGGGTTTTTTAATTAGATTTTGGTGCACAGCTGTGGGGTTTTGTACCCATTTATCCACAAAATAATTTGTGAAATCAGGCACTGACACTATGAGAAGTGAGAAGTGGGAAATGAGAAGGCCTGGCACAAGGGCAGCATTCCAATTTATTCCAAAAAACTATAGGAACATTCTCTCTGTCAATTTACAGACAAAAGATTTGAAGGAAATTGGGAGGAATTTAGACTGTCCCCTGACTTGTGTTCTGCATCCCTCTGGTCCTATGTATGATAAGCAGTGCAGGAAGTAAATCGATACAAGCAGCTTTCTATTCTATGGTAAAAAGGTGAATTGTTCTCTTTAAAATTGTCTGTCTGTCTTTAAATCCATGTCATGGTTGAAATGAAAATCTGCACCCTCATCAGCCCTTTGTGGATAAAGTTGGACACCTCTGCCTTAATGATATAATACTTATGCAAAGGTCATCTTTATTTCTGTCCCCACCACACACACACTATTTAAAATTATAAATGTAACCCTGGACAAACAATAACAGTTTTTGGCCTCCTTATATAAGCAATCATACAGATAGTGTTCACAAAATATTGGAAATACTAGCCCAATAGCAGTTTTTAAATACAAATGTTTACAATGCAAGTATAAGTCTTGAACTTAGCTCATGTCATTCTATTAGTGAATCTTTTAATCTATGTAAATCACTTTACTTTTATATGATTTACAATTTTACATTTTAAACTATATTACATATATACAAATTTTACATATTAACTATATGATGTTAAAATCTGTACATATGGCAGACATGTAATGAAATATTAGAATGAAGGTGCTATAATATAAAAATATTATAAAAGAATATCCTGTCTCAGTCAAGTGTCACAAATGACGCCAAGTGCAGGAGCACACACAGCGCCTTGCAATACCATAGTGTTCTTACACTTTCCTTTTTATTCCATTTCTGTTCTGCATTTTTGTTTGTTCATATTGCCATGTGCTTTTGTTTTAATTCTCGTCAAGATATGTTTTGTTATTGATTTTTGCTCCTATTTCATTTCTGTTTCTTTCATTCCATCCTATTGGCCATTTTTGTGTTCTTACCCTGCCTCTGTCCATGAGCTGCAACTGACAGAACACTTCATCACCAAATGGACGCAGCAGGAGGGTGAGAGTGCCTGCCAATGCCTGATTCCATTCAATTCTGGCAGTGATTTGAGCTGCACCCCCCCTGCACATTGGGCTCATGTTCCAGGCCCCATTTTACTTTAAGAGCATAGTGAACCCCAAGCGAAGGACAGAACAGTGGCTGAAGATCCTGCTGTCCTGTATGATGGGCCAAGCCCTCCAATGGGCACAGCTCCTCGCCATGAGTTTGTGAGGCCCAAGGAAGACCTCAAAAACTTATTAAGCAGAGTCTGCCTGCTTGGCCTTTACTACCAATAGGGCAGCTTCATGGAGACTCCTGGTTTCCTCTACCATTTAAAATTCCCTCTCTTAATCTGAGACAGTAGGGCATTTACATAACATCAGTGTTAATTTTGACAGCCATTTTTGATTTATTCTTGATCGTCATTGCATTTTTGTCAAGTGTTAGTCAAGCTGCAGTTACCAGCTTGAATTTTGTTAATTTTGTATGTAGTATTTAGACAAAAATAGTCATTATAATTTTTCTCTCTTTAGACCAATTAAGCTTATGAGAAATTTGAATCATGATAACAAGCTACACTATATTGCCAAAAGTATTCGCTCACCTGCCTTGACTCGCATATGAACTTAAGTGACATCCCATTCCTAATCCATAGGGTTCAATATGACGTCAGTCCACCCTTTGCAGCTATAACAGCTTCAACTCTTCTGGGAAGGCTGTCCACAAGGTTTAGGAGTGTGTTTATGGGAATTTTTGACCATTCTTCCAGAAGCGCATTTGTGAGGTCACACACTGATGTTGGACGAGAAGGCCTGGCTCTCAGTCTCCGCTCTAATTCATCCCAAAGGTGTTCTATCGGGTTGAGGTCAGGACTCTGTGCAGGCCAGTCAAGTTCATCCACACCAGACTCTGTCATCCATGTCTTTATGGACCTTGCTTTGTGCACTGGTGCACATTCATGTTGGAAGAGGAAGGGGCCAGCTCCAAACTGTTCCCACAAAGTTGGGAGCATGGAATTGTCCAAAATGTCTTGGTATGCTGAAGCTTTCAGAGTTCCTTTCACTGGAACTAAGGAGCCAAGCCCAGCTCCTGAAAAACAACCTCACACCATAATCCCCCCTCCACCAAACTTTACACTTGGCACAATGCAGTCAGACAAGTACCGTTCTCCTGGCAACCGCCAAACCCAGACTCGTCCATCAGATTGCCAGATGGAGAAGTGCGATTCGTCACTCCAGAGAACGCGTCTCCACTGCTCTAGAGTCCAGTGGCGGCGTGCTTTACACCACTGCATCCGACGCTTTGCATTGCACTTGGTGATGTATGGCTTGGATGCAGCTGCTCGGCCATGGAAACCCATTCCATGAAGCTCTCTGCGCACTGTTCTTGAGCTAATCTGAAGGCCACATGAAGTTTGGAGGTCTGTAGCGATTGACTCTGCAGAAAGTTGGTGACCTCTTCGCACTATGTGCCTCAGCATCCGCTGACCCCGCTCCGTCAGTTTACGTGGCCTACCACTTCGTGGCTGAGTTGCTGTCGTTCCCTAACACTTCCACGTTCTTATAATACAGCTGACAGTTGACTGTGGAATATTTAGGAGCGAGGAAATTTCACGACTGGATTTGTTGCACCGGTGGCATCCTATCACAGTTCCACGCTGGAATTCACTGAGCTCCTGAGAGCGACCCATTCTTTCACAAATGTTTGTAAAAACAGTCTACATGCCTAGGTGCTTGATTTTATACACCTGTGGCCATGGAAGTGATTGGAACACCTGATTCTGATTATTTGGATGGGTGAGCGAATACTTTTGGCAATATAGTGTATATTGACACTGCACTCTTAGCAATTGTGCAACTCTACATATCCCTTTTTCTTAGCTATATATCTGGATATCAGCCTGCTGTGCTGCCCTTGCTAATTTATAAGGTAGAATCATACATTAAGTATAGGTAAAAGTGGTCTATAGTTCAAGAATCACATAAAAACCAAAAATGTTTTCTTTAGCTGTTATGGAAAAACAGCCTTGTTGCTAGGAGACGCATGACAAATGAAAATAATATGCATTCTAAAATCGACTCAAAACATGATCAAATATTAAGAACGTTAAGAAAAAGTACTTAAATAAGACTACATAGCTGACTTAGCGTGACAGAAGATGCATGATATATCAGTTCTTCATTTAAGCTTCAGGTGTTGAAGCCATTGCAGCTCTCCAGGCCAGTTCGAGTTTATTTAACCTACCCGCCAACTGTCTGAGATGCAAACGCACCAATCCAATCCAATGACAGAAACGCACATTTTGAAAGCCGGATAGCCTATACAAAGAGATCATTTATTTTGAATGTCCGACATAAAATATAGTCTCCTTAACAAAGAAATGTCTTAAATTTCGTCATAGACTAATATCAGATATTAGTTTCGTCTTAGTCTCATCTCATCTTAGTCACAGAAAAAATGGTCGTTAACAAACATTTTTCCTCATCGTCTTCGTTAACAAAATTAACAGTGCTGATCATATACTTTAAATGCTTTAAAATCATGTAAATGCTTTACTGATTAAATTGACCACATACTGTTGGGTTATATGTACAACCAAAATTACTTTGTTGAGGTATGGTGTATAACTACAAAAATATTGGTTTATTATGACCCAGCATCTTTAGAGGAATTAGCATTATGGATTGATGTCCCTATGTCCTTTAACAATATACTACATCTAGGGAAAATGGCAATATAGATTGCCCGCATTCTCCACCAATATACTTCCACAACTGATCAAGTATTCGTCCAGCATTAAGTTGAACGGTGTGCATTTATTAATTCTGCATGGGCTATTACCTCCGGGGCCAACTACAATAATATCCTAATAATGAACTGGCAGTTATAGGCATACACACCCTGACAAAAGTCTTGTCGCCTATCCAAGTTGTAGGAACAACAAATAATAACTTGACTACTAGTTGATCATTTGGAATCAGAAGTGGCTTATATGAAAGGCAAAGGCCTCTAGATTACGCTTATTTTACCAAATTAAAATCTTATCATGCCATGGTTTTTAATTATTTAATTAGGGCAGAAAGGTCAGACTTTGCTTAGACAAAAGTCTTGTCACTTAACAGAAATAATGTACAGTACAGAACATAAAGTCATGGTGCAGTGGAAAAAGAATTAATATTGTGTATGACTCCCATGAGCTTGGAGGACTGCATCCATACGTCTCGGCAATGACTCAAATAACTTATTAATAAAGTCATCTGGAATGGCAAAGAAAGCATTCTTGCAGGACTCCCAGAGTTCACCAAGATTCTTTGGTTTCATCTTCAATGCCTCCTCCTTCATCTTACCCCAGACATGCTCAATCCTGGAGCACCTTGACCTTCTTTGCTTTCAGGAATTTTGATGTGGAGGCTGAAGTATGAGAAGGAGCGCCATCCTGCTGAAGAATTTGACCTCTCCTGTGGTTTGGAATGTAATGGGCAGCAAGAATGTCTTGATACCTCAGGTTGTTGATGTTGCCATCCACTCTGCAGATCTCTCGCACGCCCCCATACTGAATGTAACCCCAAACCATGATTTTTCCTCCACCGAACTTGACTGTTTTCTGTGTGAATCTTGGGTCCATTCAGGTTCCAATAGGTCTTCTGCAGTATTTGCGACGATTTGGATGCAGTTCAATAGATGATTCATCGGAAAAAATCAACCTTCTGCCACTTTTCCACTTTCCATCCTTCCTGCAAGCTGTGGGCCTTGGCAAATGCAACACGATTTTTTAGTTGTTTAATGCTGGTTTCTGAGCACTAATTCGGCCATTGAAACCACTGCGTGATAGAATTCGACAAACTGTTCTTGTAGATACAGGGGTTTCTGGTGACCAGTTGTTATGTAGCTCTGCTGCAGTTGAAAAAGGGCTGGCCCTGGACTGTCAAACCAACAAACGGTTGTCTTAGGGGGTCTGCCTGACCTGGGCCTGTCATGAACTTCACCAGTTTCTTCAAATCTTTTTTGAATCCTCTCCACTTGACATTTAGATACATTAAAGATGTCTGCCACCTCAGCAGGAGACTTGGTCTTCAGGCTCTTGATGATCAGCACTTTGGTCTGTGGTTGAATCTTTGGCAATGTGTCAGGTCAGGATGCATTTCAAATGAAGGTTGGGTGTGCTGGGGTTCTTCTTCTACACACCTGGGAATGTGTTAATTACAGTATTTGTCACAGGTGATGCTCTAATCTGTGATTGGTTGAATCCTTTAAAGATGTGACAAGACTTTTGTCTAAGTAAAGTCTGACCTTTCTGTCCTAATTAAATAATTAAAAATCATAGCATGATAAGATTTTATTTTGGTAAAATAAGCGTAATCTAGAGGCCTTTGCCTTTCATATAAGCCACTTCTGATTCCAAATGATCAACTAGAAGTCAAGTTATTATTTGTTGTTCCTACAACTTGGATAGGCGACAAGACTTTTGTCAGGGTGTGTATACATATAAGTCAGGATATTAAAAATGCATACACTTTCCAAATAAACCAAATAATTAGGCGCTATAAAGTAAACAATGAGAATTCTTATGCAGAGCTTTATCACTGGAATGGTGTACTATTTATGCCTACCCTGCATTGGGGAGCAGACACCCCTTAGGGAGTGCCAGTGCTGACTGTCTGTATACTGGAGTTAACTCCACCCAGCCTTTCCTGCTGTTCCTTGCCTGTCAGGAAGCTAGTGATCCACTGACAGATGGCAGGGGGCACAGTTAGCTCTAAGAGATTGGAGGAGAGAATTTCCGGATTTATTGTGTTAAATGTCAACAGACAAAATCTGTGCATATGTCCCTGGGCAGTCAAGCTGTTGCAGAATGTAGCACAGCCCCATGTTGACTGCATCATTTAGTGAGCTGTTTGCTCAGTTAAGAAACTGCAAGGGATCCAGTAATTGTCCTGTGATATACCTCAGGTGGACTGATACCAGCTGCTCAAAGGACTTCATGATGATAGACATCAAAGTGACAGGCCTGTAGTCATTAGCCCTGTGATGGATGGTTTCTTGGGGACTGGAATGATGGTAGAGTGACAGAAGGGGATTTCACACAGCTCCAGTGATCTGTTAAAGATACAGGTGAAGATTGGAGCTAGTTGGTCAGCACATGCTTTGAGGCAGGAGGGGGAGACACTGCCTGGGCTGAGTGCTTTCCTGGTTTTCTGTCTCCAAACAAGTCAATTCACATTCTTTTTGCAAATTGTGAGTGCATTTTGAATAAGAGGGTAAGAGATGTGAAGATATTCTTTTCAAATCTGCACACTGATGCAGGATTGTTAGTTGAAAACCTACTTTCATGCTTTAGAGAGTAGCTCTTTTTAGCCACTCCGATCTCCTTTGTCAGCTTTGTGAACTTTCCTGTCGCCAAGGTCTTGTCCCCACTTCTGTATGTGTCTTCCTTGGCCTGGCGAAGTTGTTTCAATCTGGCATGTTGTTATATGTGCCGATGGTTTTGACTGGCAAACATGTCTTCACAAAAACTGATGTAAGATGTCACATTGTTAATCAGTTTAATCAGTTTGTTAGTTGCAGCTCCATGAAACACCCCATTCAGTGCAGTTAAAGCAGTCTTGTAGTTCCTGCTTGGCATCACTGGTCCAGCTTTTCACTGTTTTGACTACAGGTTTAGCAGATTTAAGTTTCTGTCTGTAGGTTGGAATAAGCAATGATCAGCGTCCTAGGACTGCCTGGTTTACTGAGCGATATGTGTCTTTAAGAATTGTGTAACAATAATCCAGTGTGACATTTTCTCTGGTGGGACCAGGGACGATTCTAGGATTTTCATTTAATTGGGGCTCAGCCCCCAATGAGGGTATAATAGTAAATAAATAAATAAACAAACAAACTGGGACTAACAGGGTAGGATGGTAAACCTATTGCAGCATTCCACTGTATTGCATAGATGTGTGTAACATTTGAGTACTGAACAAGTCAAATACAAGTCTTCCTGTTCTCACACACACACACACTTGTCCTCTGATCCTTGCTCTGCGACGCCGCGGTCTGTGGATTGAAGAACACGCTGAAAGACGGGGAAGAGCCGAAGTTTTCATATGATTTAAATGGGACTGAGGAGATCACCAATTTGTGTACAGTTTATGGAGAATTGCAGAATTTTTAGGGGGGCTGAGTTGAAATGTTAAAAATGGCCTAGCGACCTGCATTTTGGTGGTTCATGGGTTAGTTTTGCTTTGTTGAAGTCTCCAAGGATAATGAAGAGAGATAATCCAGATTTTTTGTTCCACGACATTTGTTCTGCCATTATTCAAAATTGACATTACTTGGCTTGGGGTGGTATGTAAACTCTGGTCAGGATCAATGAAGGAAATTCCCATGGAGAATAAAAAGGTTTACAGTTCATGAATAACGTTTCCAAGTCTGGGCTGCAGTGTCGATAGCTCCGTTATGCTGAGTTCACACTGCACGATTTTAGCCCTGATTTTTAGTCACCGACTGGTTTTGCGAAATTGCCTACAAATGCCCGAAATCAAAGGCAAATCGGAGCTTGTGCACACAAGTGACAATCACGCATTGTTAATTACCGAAGACGCGATCTGAGAGAATCACCGAGAATCATACCCAAAATCCTGCAGTCTGAAAGGAGTAATGGCTGAAAAATACCTCGGCGATGACCTACAGCCAATGAGAGCGCAAGATACAGGGCAGCGGGCAGTTCGGGGAGTTATAGGCCACAATTTCAGCAAGCATGAGTTCGGTTGGAGCACAATATTATAGTTTAATAGAGTTTATAGATTTTTATCAGAAAAAATGTAGTTATTCAGAATAAATAAACTTTACAATTACATCAAACAGAAACATTATTACAATAATTATTAAGCAGAAACATTGCAAAATTATTCATTTGTTTAATTATGCAGAACAAACAATACTTGTTCCCGACACTGACCATTTGGATCACAAACTTCTTACAGGGTATCATCTCACATGTGATCTCGTGTTATTTCTTTATCACTTCTCGTTTGCGTTTTATTGTGAAACGCAGTTTGCGGAGCAGACAGGGTTCTTCCTATTGTGAAGTCATGCAGTATGTAACCTGTTGCTGATCCATCGTGCAGTGTGAACACAGCAGCAACTGAATGCTACCCCAGATAGTCGTGCAGTGTGAAAGCTATCCGACGTCATGCAGTGTGAACTTGGCATTACGCAATCCACTAGGTCTAAGTGAAAACCCGAAAGATATAAGTCTATGTTTGTTATGTTAATAAGAAGTATATAAACTGTTGGGTTATTACCATCTTCTAGTGGTAAATAAATGAAAACCTAGCCATTACGTATTATTTGGCCAAAACCTGGGATAACAAAATAAAAATGACTCCAAATACTCAACATAAAGTGACTTTTTTTTTTATCTTAATTTTTTTTTTATCTTAATTTTTTTTTTATAACTCATATACCTCTGGTGCATGTACAATAGATAGCTAGCTGGGGTAGCATCAATCCTTCATCTGACTAGAGGTCATAATTTCTAATTCTGTAATTCATAATCTATAATTCTGACCAGGAAAATACAAAGAAAATGCCTCTTCAATTTAGACGTTCAGGTCCTGAATTCATGATGGTCTTTTAAACTCAGTTCAGCAAGTGATCACAAATTAACATGGCAGTTTCAGCAGTAGACAAATGTACGACAAATTCTTATCTTCTTACCTGACACTTCATACTTTTATGTGATTTAAGATGCATTAGGTTGACCATATGCCCTCTTTCCATGCCCTTTTTGGGGACGTAAAAATGCAATTGGCCTGGATTTCTAAATTGTCTAAAATGGCTGGGACCGCTGTCATGTTGACATTTTCTATATTATACATACTGTGTTCTATTTTTACCTTGCTTTGACCCTTCTCTTTAGTTCACAGCTTCTTGCTTACCACAGGTCAATTATGTACAAGCCCTAAATTCATGTACTTTGTGTCGATGAGAAAAGAGGTGCTATCTAGAAACCCACAGCTCTTGCAAAATACAAAGCTTAAGGTTAGAATTTGTCCACACCAGTTTTACAATAGTTATATATTAATGGATTTCAAGTCTCCCTTGTTAAAAAAAGGCATTCCCTGTGATACATATTGAATATATTGGCACACTCTCATCCTATGATCACATACTCATTTCATGACCTTTGTGTCGCCGTCTTAGACACTTCTTTCTTGATGTCTGGGTATTAATCTTTGTCCTTGCTTTTAAAACTATTTTAAGTAAATTATTACTCAGCTTGCAGAAGTAAAACTTATGCTTCAGCTGAAGCTGTAATATAAGATAAAGGTTATGGCAGCTTCTTGTAAAAAGTGTTTCTCACATCTCTTTTTAATGCTACATACACTCTGCGTCACTAAATAAACATTGGGAGACTTTTCTATCTGAATTCTATTTCTCTGAGTCAGCAAACATTCAGCAAACATCCCCATGTGCAGGTACAGAGGCAGCTGCTTGTTATCCTTGCTAAAACAGTAGTGAGAGAGTTATCCTTGTTTCATTGGGAGGTTGCATCATGGCTTGGTTTGGTAATTCATCAGAAATCTTCATATATCTGTTTTGTGATCTGTCTTGTAGTGTATTGCATTTTCTGTTGTTTTGCCTGTTTGTACTCTTTCCTGTCCTGCACTGTCTTTTGTTTAAATGAGAAGCATTATGTTTGGAGAAAGGAAAATACTGCATTCCAGAATTAGAACCTTATGTCATCTGAGAAACATGGTGGTGGTAGGGTCATAGTTTGAGCCTGTTTTGCTGCATCTGGGTCTCAAGAGAAAATCGGTCATGCAGCAAGACAATGACCTAAGCACACATGTCGTTCAACTAAAGAATGTTTAAAAAAGAACAAAGTGAATGGAATGGACTTAGCTTTGGAATGGCTAAGTCCAAGTCCTGACCTTGTAATGTTGAAATGTTGTGGAAGTACCTGAAGCAAGCACTTTATGTGAGGAAACCCACCAACATCCCCAGAGTTAATGCTGTTTTGTACTGAGCAACAGGCTAAAATAACCTGTGCAGGACTGATAAACAGTTACCAGAAATGTTTACTCGCAGATGTTGCTGCACAAGGGGGTCACACTAGTTACTGAAAGCAAAGGTTCACATATTTTGCCACTCACAGATATGCAATACTGGATAATTTTCTCAATAAATAAATGACCAATTATAATTTATAATTTATAATTTATTTTTGTCTTATTTCTTTAGCATTTTCTATTAGTACTTGTGTGAAAATCTGGTGTTTTGGGTCATATTTATGCAGAAATTATAGAAAATTTCAAAAGATCCAAACTTTTAAGTATCACTGTAGGTCTTTACAGGACAGTGCTTTTTATTAGCCAAGCTGCTTGTCTTTGATAGATATGGAGACCCTATTTGGGACTATGATTAAATTTCTTGAGCTTTAAGTAAGATAAGACAAGAAAAGGTGTTGGGACTAGGAACATCCTCACCCCAAGTTTAAAAAGAAAACTTAAGGTAAAATTTTGTTTACTTGTCCTGCAGTCCTGTCAATAAGTGTGCAAGTGTTCCAATCGCTCACTCCAAGTGCACTCACCCTGAAGGATGGGCTTGTTTTTGTGGCTCCAGGGTTTAATTTTTGTGCTCCTGTTATGAAAGATGACCCCAAAATCTCAATCCATTTGGCCATGATGTCATGGCTAAACTGAACTGTAGTCTTCCCTTTGAATGAGGCTGCTTTGTTTTAAACATGTTTTTTTTTTTCTGTTGTGAGTTCGGAGACCTGTAGTAGTCTGTAGTAAACACACTGACCTCATCATAGACCTCATCAAAGCACAGAGACAACACTGATTAAAATGGGAAATGACCTACTACTGGCCTCTGATCAGGGTTGTGTCTCTTTGGTGGTGACAACATGGATCATACTATTCTAATTAATAGGCTAGAAAATGTTGTTGGAGTAAAGGGAACAGCGCTCTCCTGCCCCAGGTCTTATTTGACAGATTGTTATCAGTTTTATATGTAAATGGTGGCTTCTCCATGAATACTAAGGTTTGGTGTTTGGTGTTTCACAAGGTTCTGTTTTAGGCCCACTGCTTTTTCTCCTTATATATGCTCTCACTCTAATAATAATAATCACTCTAACCTTTGAGTTCTTCTATGGCCATAATGAGAATAAATATATTACTCTGGAGTTAACAGTTTTTTCCCAAAAAAAGCAAAAACCAATTCAGTGTTTTGGCAGATTATGACCCACATTTTCAGACCCCACTGTATTTGGCTGGAGTAAGTGAATGCAGAAAAGTGCTTTATTTCATTAGATCTCATGGAACACTGTTTTGAGTGACTGAAATTAGAGGACTCTTTGGACAGTTTCCACCAAATGTGATTATTATTATATCCAAGACTGCAAAAAGCAATGTGGGCATTCGAAAACCCAAGCTGACGGCCATGGACTTTTAATGGCTCTAATGACAATTTTGAAGTGTACTATGGATTTGAATGGTCAGAAATGTATAGCATGGTGAAAGAGATTGGATTATTATTCCTCAGTGTAGGATATTGCACAGTTGGATAATATATATCAACTGCACTTCTCTGGAATCTTTTCGTTCTCTGTTCTTTTGCCTCTTTCCAGCTGTGACTTTGTCTCATGCTTCCACTCAGACTGAGGTGACCTGCATTCCTCTCACTCCTACCAGCTTACATTCCTCTCAGTATGTGATGCCCCTGCTGGCTCACATACTTTTGGACCGAGATGATCCATACTCCCCTTCAGTTCAAGTGAGGTTTCCTTACCTGAGTCTGACTACAGTCCTGTCAATTGCCCTACTGTCACAGCCCTACAAGTCCTGTATCTCAACAACCCTATTAAACTATATTTTATCATTCGATTCTGTGTTGTGATGTCATTTTTACAATTTTTCATTCCAAGAAATCAAGAATTTCAAACCAGTTAGATAGGAAAGGAACTGTTGGTATTTGTTGACAAGTACATTTCATTGGTTATTTGGGTTATCATTTTCCTTTTCAAACAGGACTTAATTAAGGTTGATTATATTGTATTTTTCTTTTCATTTCATGTGATTTATCTTTTTTTATTGTTTATATCTGTTTTATTGTTTAACTTTTCACTGCATGAATTCTTTAATCATTCACAGAAATAAAACTGAGAATAGCAAAATCTAAATTCAAAATCAAAAACTCAAATTGTGTGCGTGCTTTGCTTCCTTCAATTTTTCCATCCTCTCTTTTGGTCCACTGACCGGGCTTGGTGCAATAAAACAAATTGTAAGTATTTCATGTGGCACTGAGTTAAAGCATCCAGTTAACAGGGGAAGACATTCAGGTCTTCAGCCAATTGATGGGTGTTTTCCAAATGGGGGATGCTGCCTTGAAATTGGTGAGGGCTTGTAAGTCTCCATGCTGATGCTGGTTTATTTGCTGAGAATCGGCTTCTCAGCTTCTTAGAATAGTGTTTGGCAGTTTCGAACCCCCTTAGCATGTTTCTGGATTTGTTGTATAGTGCCCTGTCTCCACTCCTATAAGATTCCTCTTTGTCATTCCGTAGCTGTTTCAGCTTCACAGTAAACCACAGTTTGTCACTGTTTAAATTTCTGCAAGTGGTGGTTTGAATGCAAATGTCTTCGCAGTGACTTATGTAAGATGTGACAGAATCAGTGAGCTTGTCCAGGTTGTCAGCTGCTGCTTCATAAATATACTCCAATCTGTACAGTCAAAGTAGTCCTGTAGTTCCAGCTTTGCTTCATCTGTCTATTTCTACACTGTAGTGACCATGAGTTTGGCAGATCTTCAAATTGTGACAATTCAAGTTTGAGTCACATTGCTTTCACTACCTCTGAGCTGATATCAGGGATTGGATAGCAGAAGTCTTCAAAGTTTCTCTTGTCATTTAGAAATAGGGCTACTGCAACTCTCTGCTGGCAGGTCTACCTCTACCAAAATGCAGTTGAATGACTTGTTTTCAACCTGCCTAAGTTCCCCCACACCACTCCATTGCTGCGTTCCCTCCACTGGCTTACGGTAGCTGCATGCATCAGATTCAAAACACTGATGCTTGCCAACAAAGCCAAGAATGGACCAGCACCCTCTTACCTCAAAGCTCTTATTAATCCTCGCACTGCACCTCATGTACGATGTATTCAATGATAGAGACTGTTTACATTCCACGTGGGTTTGTGTGTGTGTGTATATATATATATATACTGTATATATGATGCTCTGCCAATCCGCTGATGTGCCAACTGTATTTAAGGCCTTGACTTGATTGTGTGTGTGCGCCAGCATACCTTGTGCTTCAATGTGGTCAGCAAGTCTTGTGTTCGAAGCAATTGTCTCCGATGCTTAATGTTTCTTGTTTAATGGAGTCGTGCGTTGTTTTGTGTAATTTGATCTATTTTTAGATTAGTTCTTTGGCTATGGACTTGTATCAAATTCTGTGCGAGAGATTATGCTGATGTCTGTGTTAGAGTTTCAGTCTTACTATGTATCAAGTTCAAAGTTAAGAATGCATCCCACTGCATCTACTTAACCAAACACGTCTTTGGTGTATTTAGTCAATCATTGTTATGATACTGTTTGTTTTGTTTCTTGATTAGATTATTTTGTGTTTTGTTAGATTAGGTTTGTGAGCGTTACACCACCCTTGTACTTTTGCTTCTTAGTTTAGAGGAGTTTAATTAGACTCTGGGTTTTATTTTCATTCCTTTTTTTTGGTTGGTCAATCCAGAAATTTGTTATTAGGATTGTTTTGTTTTGTTTATTTCTTTGATTTGGGTGACACTCCTTCTTTTTTTGTGTGCTAAATTTCATATTCTTTTTCAATTAATAATTATTTGTACACTTTCACATAACGTGTTCAGTAAAATCTTCTGAAACTTACTACTTTACAGTGTCATCTTTGATCTGTTCCACACCCAGTAACAATTGTCTTACTTAAATGTTACTGTATCATCCCTTTTCAACATCAAGCACATAAAGACTTTAAAGCACTTTTGTACGTCACTCTGGATAAGAGTGCCAAATGCCAGAAATGTAAATGTAGTATTCAGCATTGACTGTCAAACAGACGTGATGGTTGACATGTTTACTTGCACTTTGGTGAGTTTATTGTGAAAAGGATTATCTCATTTACGGAAGAAGGAACTGTCGTGAAGTGTCTTAGATTGGCACATATTAATCAGAACAAAACAGAAAGAATTTCTAGGTCAAATCAACGGATATATGGTCATAAGATGAGGTCATAAACAAATGGTATCACACAGTCAGCCAAGATGTATTCAGAATATATCAATAGATTTTTAATTAGCCAAATGCAGCACATATGTCAGTGGCACATATTATGTAAGAGCATAAATAAATGCATATTAAGCCAAGATGGCATATGACTCTATAGAAGTCATATGCCATCTTGGCCATGTTGATCATTCATCCCATTTTTAAATTATTTCATAAGTTCATTCACAGACTCATTTAACATCAGAGTACAAAGTGGTTGGTTTAATACATGAAACAAATTAAAAAAAAAAAAAAAAAAAAGTCTGGATCTGCTGGGATGCAAGCAGACCACAAGACCACAAGATGTCACTAATATGGACTGTGTTGAAAAGCTTTGCTTAATGAACAATTTCACGATACAGGAAAGCTTTACCATCATCAGCAGTCAACAAATGGACTCAGATTGCTGGCATCATCGATTCACCAATGTGACGGGTCACGAGCTGACATTATGGAGTTTGAGCCAATGTCTGTGAACAAACTCATCTGTATTTGTATGAAATGCCACTCATAAATACACAAGTTTATCAGTACATATACAATGAGGGAAAAAAATTATTTGATCCCCTGCTGATTTTGTACGTTTGCCCACTGACAAAGAAATGATCAGTCTATAATTTTAATGGTAGGTTTACTTAACAGTGAGAGACAAAATAACAACAAAAAAATCCAGAAAAACACATTTCATGAAAGTAGGATGTATTTGACCCCTTCGCAAAACATGACTTAGTATTTGGTGGCAAAACCCTTGTTGGCAATCACAGAGGTCAGACGTTTCTTGTAGTTGCCCACCAGGTTTGTACACACCTTAGGAGGGATTTTGTCCCACTCCTTTTTGCAGATCCCCTCTAATTCATTGAGGTTTCGAGGCTGACTTTTGGCAGCTTGAAACTTCAACTCAGATTTTCTGTGGGATTAAGGTCTGGACACTGGCTAGGCCACTCCAGGACCTTAATGTGCTTCTTCTTGAGCCACTCTTTTGTTGCCTTGGCTGTGTGTTTTGGGTCATTGTCATGCTGGAATACCCATCCATGACCCATTTTAAATGAACATGGCCCTGCCCATTGTCCCTTTTATGTGGTGCAGTTGTCCTGTCCCCTTAGCAGAAAAACACCCCCAAAGCATAATGTTTCCACCTCCATGTTTGACGGTGGGATGGTGGTGCCAAAGAGCTTGATTTTGGTATCATCTGACCACAACACTTTCACCCAGTTCTTCTCTGAATCATTCAGATGTTCACTGACAAACTTCAGATGGGCCTGTACATGTGCTTTCTTGAGCAGGGGGACCTTGCAGGTACTGCGGGATTTCAGTCCTTCATGGCGTAGTGTGTTACTAATGGTTTTCTTGGTGACTATGGTCCCAGCTGCCTTGAGCTCATTGACAAGATCCTTCTGTGTAGTTCTGGGCTGATTCCTCACCATTCTCATGATCATTAAAACTCCACAAGGTGAGATCTTGCATGTAGCCCCAGACCGAGGGAGATTGACAGGTATTTTGTGTTTCTTCCATTTGCAAATAATCATACCAACTGTTCTCACCTTCTCACCAAGCTGCTTGGCGATGGTCTTGTAGTCCATTCCAGCCTTGTGTAGGTCTACAATCTTGTCCCTTACATCCTTGGACAGCACTTTGGTCTTGACCATGGTCAGAGGCAGCAATCTTGCTCACTGATAGGGGATCAAATACTTATTTCACTCATTAAAATGCAAATAAATTTATAACTTTTTTGAAAAGCATTTTTATGGATTTTTTGTTATTCTGTCTCTCATTGTTCAAATAAACCTACCATTAAAATTATAGACTTTGTCAGTGGGCAAATGTACAAAATCAGCAGGGGATCAATTTTTTTTCCCTCATTGTATTGGACTTGTAGAGCTGACAGATGCTGACACCGTATTAATTATTCTTGCAGTATCTGCACAAAGTTTATTACATTTCAAGAAAGACATTCTCTTTAAAGTTCTCTTTAGTTAAATTCAATTGAATTTTATTTGTATATCACTTTTAACAATGGACATTGTCTCAAGCCAGCTTTACAGAAATATAAAAAAATAGAATAAAAAAGTTTAAAATTTATAAAATTAGAATTTGAACATTATTTATCAGCTTGCTCATGCACTAGGTTTCTTGCCCATATTGCCCAAATATATATGCTGTTAATAGTAGATTAATGCCATAAACTATCATCTTGTGGAAGTGAAAGTCTTTTTTTTTTAAAATAAATATGGTTTTATTAGTCCTCAGAAGAGTAAGTTGTCTACAAACATTTAAAAAAATAAAGTAACCTTAGTTAATTTATCTGTAGAGACAAACTGAAATGGTAAAGTGGAGCTGCTGAGGTCCATTAAAATCATTTACTTTTTAAAATGTTCTGTATTTACTGTGGAAATTTGGAAGGAAATAAAAAACAATTACATTTTCGAAATTTTAGAAATGCTTGGATGACATTGGACTGAGTGTAATGACACTGACATTGGACTGAGTGCAATGTATAACATTCCCTTAAATTAGTTTCACACACCTGGCTTAAGTACAGTAATGTCAAAGAAGCATAATCTCATTGTCTAGCCTTCTTCTTTTATAATCACATTGTGACATTTAGCTACTGTTGTCATCATTCAGCTCACTTTGCCATCTCTTTTTAGTTTTTCGTGTTCATAATCTGCACTTGCATCTGCTATAAATATATGACCGAAAGGTCAACCAAACTATGGATGCAGCAGATTATTTAGGCAGCAGATTATAGGACCAAAAAGATCTCGTGCAAAAAAACAAAAAACAAAAAAAAAAAACTATATGTCGGAATGGATCAGCAACATACTTGAATGTGCAACCTGGTAAATTTATTCGAGGAGAGGACTCACATCCAGGTTGGAACAATTCCAAATTCTCCCTGCCCCACTGAGAACGTTGCAGCATCGATCAGCTAAGGATGTTCCTGTGTCCTTCTGCCCTGCAAAAGAAATTAATATAATTCATAGCTTTGGTATGGGCATCACTATCTCTCTGTTGTACCAAGGACATATCACAGTGCCACCTGGCTCTGTTTTGAATGTTGCTATGGCTCCAGTTTGGATGTTGCTCCACCGTTCTGCACTACTGGGGATGTCACTCCACTTCCTTGTTTGGCTCCCTGTTTTGCTGAGGATGTCACAGCACCTCTTTGCTTAGCTCCATGTTTTGCTAAGAATGTCACAGCACATCCTTGCTTAGCTGATTACATTGCTCCTTCCCCTTGTTTGTGGAGGATGTTACTCCCCCTTCTGCCTCCTGTTTTGAACCTGCTCTCATCTGTGAAAAGGACAGGGCACCATTGGCGGACCTGCCAATTCTGGTGTTCAATGGCAAATGCCAATCGAGCTCACTGGCATTGGGCAGTGAGCACAGGGCCCACTAGAGGACGTTGGGTCCTCAGGCCACCCTCATGAAGTCTATTTCTGATTGTTTGGTCAGAGACATTCACACCAGTGGCCTGCTGGAGGTGATTTTGTAGGGATTTTGTAGGTCATCCTGTTCCTCCATGCACAAAGGAGCAGATACTGGTCCTGTTGATGGGTTAAGGTCCTTCTACAGCCCTGTCCAGCTCTCCTAGAGTAACTGCCTGTCTCCTGAAATATTCTCCATACTCTTGAGACTGTGCTGGGAGACACAGAAATGTAATGATGTGCCATCCTGGAGGAGTTGGACAGCCTGTGCAACCTCTGTAGGGTCCAGGTATTGCCTCATGCTACCAGTAGTGACACTGACCCTAGCCAAATGAAAAACTAGTGAAAAACAGTCAGAAATGATGAGTAGGGGAAAAAATGTCAGTGGCCTCGACCTGTAAAACCATTTGTGTTCCGGGGGTCATCTCATTGTTGCCCATCTAGTGCATCTGTTGTTAATTTCATTAACACCAAAGCAGCCGAAACTGATTATTAAAAGTGTGCTTGTATGATGTTACTTCAGGACATGTGAAGTAACATGTCCCACATGAAATAAAAGCAGTATCCCATGACTGTACCCCATGACTATACCCCTTGACACCACATGTATACTGAATGAAGACATGTGTGCTGAGAGAGGGCCATTTTCAAACTCTGCTTTTGCATTCTCTGTTGTTCATGAAAGAGGTACATTCTGGAAACACCAGAGGCTTTTTGACAGCTTCAGGACAGCCAATTGCTCATTCTACATTGAATGCAGATTTGGAACCAATGCCTTCTACTATTATTTGTAAATGTAATGCTCATACTAATACTTCTGATCCTATTTCTGCAAAAAGTGCATGTGCTGATTCAGTGGCACACAGTGGACACAGCTTTGCTACTTCCACTGAAGATGTCTTAGTCCACAGATGACATACATGTTGACTTCTGTTTAAATGATTTCCCTTTTTGTAGTGATTGATGTGTTCAGTAAATACTCAGAATGTTTTCCATGAGAACTGATTCCCCAATTTGGTGTACAGTAAAAATTTCATCAGACAGTGGTGGAAATTTTGTGACTAAATTGATTTAGCATCTTACAAGCACATTAGGAATTAACTAAGCCAACCTTAATAAGCAGGGGCAGTGGGGATGTTTGAATCAGACAACTATGCAAAAATTGTTAACAAAAAAGTGAAAATGTTGTAATCATATTAGGAAACAAGATGGTAAAAGATTCCATGCAGTCTCAGTTACCTATCATCAGCTGAAACTGATCCCATTTCCTTCATTTACATACATTTAGGGACAATGGTGATACAAAATCCAGGAAATAATTAAGTTGATTATAAGGATAAATTCTGCCAAAAGGAATAATAGGATACTAAAGTATGTATATAAAAAAGATGTCTTAATTTCAAGATTCAAGATTCAAGAAGCTTTATTGTCATTTCAACCACATATAGCTGGCACAGTACATAGTGAAATGAAACAACGTTTCTCCAGGACCTGGTGCTACATAAACATACAACAACATAGAGTTCAAACACAAAAAACAACAACACAGAGCTAGGACAGAAGTTTGTCTTAGCCACGTAAAGTGCACAGTGTGCAGCTAGGTGGAAACAGAGCATAGACAAGACAGTGCAAAGAAAAAAGAAATTAATAAATAAAAGAAAGATAACACAAAAACACAGGACACTTAGCGCTGAAAAAGAAAGAAAAGAAATAGAATAGAAATAAACATAAATATAACTATAGCAGCAGATGACAGGTTGAGGTAGTGCAAAAAGTAATGAACAATATAAATTATGTGTGTGTGTGTGTGCGTGCGTCCACACAGGTGAGAGAGAGAGTGTGTGTGTGTGTGTGTGAGAGAGTGTTGAACAGTTCAGTCATGGGTGTTGAGGAGCCTGATGGCTTGAGGAAAGAAACTGTTACACAGTCTGGTTGTGAGGGCCTGAATGCTCCGGTACCTCTCTCCAGATGGCAGGAGGGTGAAGAGTGTGTGTGAGGGGTGTGTGGGGTCAACCACAATGCTGTTAGCTTTCCCCAACTAACTGGTTCCCAAACCAGGCAGTGATGCAGCTGCTCAGGATGCTCTTGATGGTCCCTCTGTAGAACACAGTCAGGATGGGGGAAGGGAGATGGGCTTTCCTCAGCCTCCTCAGGAAGTAGAGGCGCTGCTGGGTTTTCTTGGTGATGGAGCTGGTGTTGAGTGACCAGGTGAAGTTCTCTGCCAGATGAACACCGAGGAATTTGGTGCTCTTGACGATCTCCACCAAGGATCTGTCGATGAACAGCTGAGAATGGTCACTCTGTGCTCTCCTGAAGTCAACAACCATCTCTTTAGTCTTGTCGACGTTCAGGGAGAGGTGGTTGGCTCTGCACCAGGCTGTTAGATATTGCGCCTCTTCTCTGTATGCTGACTCATCGTTCTTACTGATGAGACCCACCACGGTCGTGTCATCGGCAAACTTGACGATGTGGTTGGAGCTGTGCATTGCTGCACAGTCGTGAGTCAGCAGAGTGAACAGCAATGGACTGAGCACACAGCCCTGAGGAGCTCCAGTGCTCAGTGTGGTGGTGCTGGAGATACTGCTCCAGATCCGGACTGACTGAGGTCTCCCAGTTAGGAAATCCAGGATCCAGTTGCAGAGAGAGGTGTTCAGGCCCAGGAGACTCAGCTTCTCAATCAGCTGCTGAGGGATGATTGTGTTGAATGCTGAACTAAAATCTATGAACAGCATTCGAACGTAGGAGTCCTTACAGTCGAGGTGTGTGAGGGCCAGATGGAGGGTTGTGGTGATGGCGTCATCCGTGGAGCGGTAAGGACGATACGCAAACTGCAAGGGGTCCAGCAAGAGTGGTAGCTGTGACTTGATGTGCCTCATGACGAGCCTCTTGAAGCATTTCATCATGATTGGTGTGAGTGTGACGGGGCGATAATCATTGAGGCAGGAAACCGTAGACTTCTTTGGCACAGGGACGATGGTCGTTGTCTTGAGGCACCTTGGGATGATGGAGCTGCTCAGCGAGATCTTGAAGATGTCAGTGAAGACATCTGCTAGCATCGCAGTGGAGTAATTGTCCACATCTCCGAGCGTGGGAAAAATATGTTGACCTTCGGCACAGAGACAGTGAAGAAGTATGGCCGTTTTCCGCTTCGTCGGGACCACATTGAGGCCAATTGCTAACAGGTATGTTTCAATGGACGATTTCCATTGCTCCCATGGGACCGCAGGCTCGCCAGGGTGGGGTAAGAAGGGCTTGGGGGAGACAACGACAACACGAGGGAATCATCATCCCATCCTCGTTGCCAATTGTTCTATCTGAAAAGAATTTTCCTTGTCTCTTTATTGTCCAACCATAACAACCATAACTATTAACTGAACTGTGCTTTTTCTTTGCAAAGCATTCAAGTCACTTCCCATTTTGCAAAAGTGACCGACACCCATTATTATTAACACAGCGAACATCAGAATATTAGTCATGTAACAAAATCCACGAAACCGCAGGTGTTTAGAATACAAAAAGCAAAAAGCTTTTATGAACTGTATGTGTTGAATCAGTATTTGATTGGTTGATCATAACTTTAATAATTGTCTTTCATGCATAAACAACCACCCTTAGTTAATGAACAAATTAAAATATTTACATTCCCGGTGCTAATTTTCTGTGCAGCACAAATACCTACAGTAGATCATCACTGTATTAAAGCAGGGTAGAAAGTAATGATCTGTAATCCTTACTTCTGTAATCCAAAAGGATGGAAGAATTGATAACACAATAGATACAATACTTATTTGCTACACAGGATGCAATATTGTCACACAATCTCACAAAAATTTAATATAAAGAACATTTTTCATTGTCCTCCATCTATCCATTCAATCCCATCTCTCCATGTATCCTAACGATCCACTGCATCTGTCCTCTAATATGAAAGCGACTAAGTTATGGTCATATTGAGGCTAACATTAAACTAGCATCCAGAGTCTGCTTGTCATACATTGCTGACAGAAAATGCTCTAGCAAATAGGCTAACATCAACAGGTGGTGACAGTAAATATGATTACCCTGATCTGAGCTAATTTACTGAATCAACCAACTCATCTCCTTTCTTTATTTTCATCCATGATGACATTAAAGTCATCTCTTGCTGCTTCTGGTGTTTCATCACTGACTGTGCCGCAACCACGATACCCGTTCATTGTACTTTTCAGTGAGCTATTTTTAGAGTGTGCACGCAAGGTTTCTGGACGTAGAAGCACGCATTGACACAGGCAGACTCTCTGTGTCCTGCTCGGTCTTGCTCCTCCGTGGTGATGATGGCGTGTGGTTAAAAATTCATAACAAACAAATTTGAGAAGTAGGGGGAACATGTATACATGTATATATACAATATATATATATATATATATACAATATATATATATATATATCCAGTGGTACCTTGGTGTATTATTCATTCCATAAGTCTGGTCGAATACTGATTTGGTCGAATACCAAATTAGTTTTTCCCATAGGAAATAATGTAAAACGAATTAATCTGTTTCAATTCAATGGTTGATCTCACAACTGGACTTATGTCTAAAAAAATGTACATGTTCAAGATACTAATGCTCAATCTTATTATGTCTCAGATCAGGTCCGAGGACTGGTTTGTGACAATAGGCTAGAAGAATTCTGTGCCATAGCACAGAAGATTTCTCAGGTTCGCTTTTGGGTTTGCAGCATACCAGTACTGTGTTCTCCTTTTCTGAGAAAAGCCTTATTGCTGTGCACTTTCACAAAGTGCATAGGTATTGCCCTGGCACCGTTGTGTCTCCAGGGCATCCGTGTACTCTACTATCTAGATGGCTGGTTCATTCTGGTGGAGTCAAGGGGGTGCTTGGGGGTAGTGTGGGACTCAACTATGATGTGGGCATGTTGGTCTCCTGCTCGGGTGGAGACCATTCTTTCTGCTGTGAAGAACAATCAGCTAGGCCAATTCCTCTCTGCTGCCCAGGCACAGAGGGTACTTGGCCTCATGGCTGCAGGAGCCAACATCATTCCTTTAGGTCTACTGCACATGAGACCATTCGAGCTCTGGCTATACCTACACTTTCTTCCACAGCTCAGGGGCTACCATGTGTTTGTCCACTCTAACAATATGACAGTAGTCTCCAAGTCAAGTCAAGAAGCTTTATTTGTCATTTCAACCATATATAGCTGATGCAGTACACAATGAAATGAGACAATGTTTCTCCAGGACCCTGGTCTACATAAAACAATAAAACAGCATAGCGCTACAAAACAACACAGAGCTAAAGAGAGAGTCCTAGCTACATAAAGTGTCCTAGTACTTGGTACAAAGTGCAGCAGTTGGTGGCAGTTTTAAATGCGTGCAAAACAGCAACAGCAGAAATTGAATAAATCCAAGTCAAAGTGAAAGCCAGAGGAGCTTAATTGTCACTTCAACCAAATACAGCTTATGCAGTACACAGTGAAATGAAACAACGTTCCTCCTGGACCAGAGGTGCTACACAGAACAAAAAACAATGTACAAGTGACGCGGAAAACATAGAACGAGACTATACTATTAGGTGCATAATTTAAAGCTAAACAACATAAGTGCACAGGATGACAAGACAGTGCAGACAATACACATAATGCTGACTATGTTCAAAAGGACAATGTTTGACAGTGAGTTCAAAGAAGGACAGAAACAGGTTTAGGAGCAGTAAGTATAGCAGCAGAAGTATTTTAGTTGTAACAGATACAAATAATTTAAAGTGGCATGTGTATTTAAATATTTAAAATAAACAGATACAAATATTTTTAGTGATGTGTGCATGTAAACAAGACAAATGCAAAGTGATGTGTGCATGTAAACAAGGTCAATTTTGTGTGTGTGTGTGAGAGAGTCTGTGTCCAGCTCAGTTCAGTTCTCTGTTGAGAACAGTTCTCTGTTGTGTGTGTTTGTGTCTAGCACAGTTCAGTTCTCTGTTGAGAACAGTTTAGAGAGACTCCGATGATCTTCTCAGATGTCCTCACTATCCGCTGCAGGGTCTTGTGATCCGAGACGGTGCAATTCCCAAACCAGGCAATGATGCAGCTGCTCAGGATACTCTTGATGGTCCCTCTGTAGAACACAGTCAGGATGAGAGGTGGAAGATGGACCTTCCTCAGCCTTCGCAGGAAATAGAGATGCTTCTGGGCTTTCAGCATTCTGGTGATGGAGCTGGTGTTGAGTGACCAGGTGAGGTCCTCTGCCAGGTGAACACCAAGGAATTTGGTGCTCTTGATGATCTCCACATTGAACCCTTGATGTTCAGTGGAGAATGGTCAATCTGTGCTCTCCTGAAGTCAACAACCATCTCTTTCGTTTTCTCCATGTTCAGAGACAGGTTGTTGGCTTTACACCTCTCTGTATGCTGACTCATCGTTCTTGCTGATACGACCCACCACAGTCATGTCATTGGCGAACTTGATGATGTGGTTGGAGCTGTGCATTGCTGCACAGTCGTGAGTCACGGTAGTCATTGAGACAGGATACTGGAGATTTCTTTGACACGGGGATGATGGTGGTGGACTTTAAGCACATTGGGACAACAGCGCTGCTCAGGGAGTTGAAGATGTCGGTGAAAACATCTGTTAGCTGTTCTGCACGTTCACTGAGCACTCTGCAAGGAATGTTGTCTGGTCCAGCAGCTTTCCGTGGGTTAACTCCATCCATCCATCCATCCACTGTCTATATCCGCTTATTCCTAATTATGTTCACGGGGCTCTGCTCCCAGCGCACATAGAGTTATCTGCATAGAGTTTTCCTCACATCAGCCGTGGTGAGACAGAGCACCTGGTCCTCTGGAGGAGGGATGGTCTTCCTCACTGTCACATCATTCCTTGCCTCAAACCGAGCGTAGAAGCTGTTCAGCATCACTGTCACAGGCAGGTGGAGCTGGCCTGTAGTTGGTGATGGATTGGATGCCTTGCCACATGTGCTGAGTGTCACCACTGCTCTGAAAGTGGCCGTGGATTCTCTGGGAGTGTGTGCGCTTTCCCCCCCTGATGGCTCAAGACAGTTTGGCCCATGCTGTTCTTAGGGCATCCTTGTCTCCAGCTCTGAAGGCAGAGTCTCTGGATTTTAGCAGCGCACACACCTTTGCAGTCATCCACAGTGCTCTCTAAATTCCATCAACATGTGGACTTTGCAACAAGAGGGACAAACATGCTGGATTGTTTACACAAACATTCCCAGTGCGTAAAGTGCAGAGCCCCGCCCCCACCTCGACTACTCAGACCACATCTCTGTTATGCTTATTCCAGCATACAGAACGCTCATCAGATGCTCTAAACCATTTCTGAAACAGGTTAAAACCTGGCTAGCAGGAGCCACCTCTGCACTTCAGGACTGTTTGAGCCAAACTGTCCCAAGCCATCAAAGAGGCGAAGCGTGCACATGCCCAGAGAATCCACGGCCACAGACGATGCCATAATCACAAACCTCCATCTGGCCCTCACACACCTGGACAATAAGGACTCATATGTACGAACACAATATTAATACAATCATCACTCAGCACCTGATTGAGAAACTGAGCCTGCTGGGCCTGAACACCTCCCTCTGCAACTGGATCCAGGACTTCCTGACTGGGAGACCTCAGTCAGTCCAGATCGGGAACAGCATCTCCAACACCATCACGCTGAGCACTGGGGCCCCTCAGGCCTGTGTGCTCAGTCCACTGCTGACTCACACCTGTGCAGCAATGTACAACTCGAACCACATCAAGTTTGCCAATGACACGACAGTCATCAGCAAGAATGATAAATCAGTGGAGGTGCTAATCGTGTTCTACGGCGGGACAATCGAGAGCATCCTGAGCAGCTGCATAACTGCCTGGTTTGGGAATTGCACCGTGCATAGTGAGGGCAGCTGAGAAGATCATTGGAGTCTCTTTCCCCTCTATCATGGACATTTACACCACACTCTAAGCCAACAGCATTGTGGATGACCCCACACACCCCTCACACACTCTTCACCCTCCTGCGATCTGGAAAGAGGTACCGGGGCATTCGGGCCCTCACAACCAGACTGTGTAACAGTTTCTTTCCTCAAGCCATCAGGCTCCTCAACACACAGAACTGATCTGTATCAACTCTCTCTCTCTCTCACACACACACACACACACACACACCTGTGTGAACTGACTCACAATATAAATGTTTACATTTTATTTGTACATTTTATTTCAACTGCTGCTACTGCCATTTTTGCACGTCATGCTGCTATATATATGTTTACTAACATAAACTACCAGTCAAAAGTTTGGACACACCTTTTAATTCAATGTTTTTTGTTTAGGGATTTATTTTCTACATTCTAGAACAATACTGGAGATTTCAAATAACACACATGAACTTAAGTAATCCATATGTAATGACAACAAAAAACAGTCAGTTGTTATTATAAGACACGAAGGTCAGGTGTTCTGGAATAGTTCTTGCAAGAATAGTATTGTCAAGTGCATTTGCAAAACCCATCAAGCACCATGATGAAACTGGCTCACATGAAGACCATCCTAGGAAAGCAAGACCAAAATTTACCTCTGCTGCAGAGGGGAAGTTCATTTAGAGTTTCCAGCCTCAGAAATCACCAATTGACAGCACCTCAGATTAGAGCCATTATGACGGCTTTACAGAGCATCAGTAGCAGACATATCTCAATATCAGCTGTTCAAACGAGATTATTGCATATTTCGGCCGCCTTCAGCATTGTTTTACAATGTAGAAAGAAATAAACATCAGGAAAGACCATGGAATTAAAAGATGTGTCCAAACTTTTGACTGGTAGTGTATAATGTATAAGATACTACTGCTTTTACAGTTTCTTGCACATTCTATTTTGTTCTGTTGCACATGTTTTTCTGCACTATGTGTCCTGTCTTGTGTTTGCACACTGTTTGCACATGTTGCACTATATGTAGCTAGGACAAACTTCTGTCCCTAGCTCTGTGTTGTTGTTTCTGTTTTGTAATCATATGTTGCATGTTGTCTATGTAGCACCAGGGTCGTTTCACTATGTACTGCGGCAGCTAAATATAGTTGAAATGACAAAGCTTCTTTACTTGACTTGACTTGAGTGTGATGGGATGATAGTCATTGAGGCAAGAAACCATAGACTTCTTCACCACAGGGACGATGGCCATTGTCTTGAGGCATGTAGGAACAGTCTTCTGGCATGACTTCTGGCACTGAGGTGGTAGAAACAAGATGTCCAAACAGCTGACAGGTGAAGACAGGTGTTCCTGAAACATAAGTGCTTATTTTTCCCCTGTATGTTTTATGTATTAAAAAAAGTGCTATAATTTCTCCCAAAAGAGTTTTAGGCTGATGCTATCCTAAGTCTGTAACCTAGTGAACCAGTGGTGATGTATTCAATGAAAGAGACTTCAAAGCACATTTAAACATTGCTCTGTATAAGGTCATCTGCCAAATGTCATAAATGTAAATGTAAACAAAAGAAGAAAGTGGGGCACCACAGTGACTACCAATAACAGGACATCTCTCTAAAACTGACAAATGGAGAAACAGAAAGTTTATCAGGGAGGCTGCTAAGAGACCTACCGCAGCATTAGCTGTAGAATATCTGACAAGCACTGGTCACTACCTGCATGTGACCACAGTTTCTCATACACTGTGTGCTCAATTATTAGTCAAGTTGTATTTTTGAGGATTAATTTCATTATTGAACAACTACAGTGGTCTTGGTTAGTCCAAAATGTTAAAAAAAAACAAAAAACTAAAACCTGAATATTTAAGGAAGTAAAAGTGAGGGTTTGGCTTTCCTATAAGAATGTCTTAGTGTGCCCAATTATTAGGCAACTATTAGTGTGCAGAATTATTATGCACCTAAATGAAAAACAACAAACTTACACTATATTGCCAAAAGTATTCGCTCACCCATCCAAATAATCAGAATCAGGTGTTCCAATCACTTCCATGGCCACAGGTGTATAAAATCAAGCACCTAGGCATGCAGACTGTTTTTACAAACATTTGTGAAAGAATGGGTCGCTCTCAGGAGCTCAGTGAATTCCAGCGTGGAACTGTGATAGGATGCCACCTGTGCAACAAATCCAGTCGTGAAATTTCCTCGCTCCTAAATATTCCACAGTCAACTGTCAGCTGTATTATAAGAACGTGGAAGTGTTTGGGAACGACAGCAACTCAGCCACGAAGTGGTAGGCCACGTAAACTGACGGAGCGGGGTCAGCGGATGCTGAGGCGCGTAGTGCGAAGAGGTCGCCAACTTTCTGCAGAGTCAATCGCTACAGACCTCCAAACTTCATGTGGCCTTCAGATTAGCTCAAGAACAGTGCGCAGAGAGCTTCATGGAATGGGTTTCCATGGCCGAGCAGCTGCATCCAAGCCATACATCACCAAGTGCAATGCAAAGCGTCGGATGCAGTGGTGTAAAGCACGCCGCCACTGGACTCTAGAGCAGTGGAGATGCGTTCTCTGGAGTGACGAATCGCGCTTCTCCATCTGGCAATCTGATGGACGAGTCTGGGTTTGGCGGTTGCCAGGAGAACGGTACTTGTCTGACTGCATTGTGCCAAGTGTAAAGTTTGGTGGAGGGGGGATTATGGTGTGGGGTTGTTTTTCAGGAGCTGGGCTTGGCCCCTTAGTTCCAGTGAAAGGAACTCTGAATGCTTCAGCATACCAAGACATTTTGGACAATTCCATGCTCCCAACTTTGTGGGAACAGTTTGGAGCTGGCCCCTTCCTCTTCCAACATGACTGTGCACCAGTGCACAAAGCAAGGTCCATAAAGACATGGATGACAGAGTCTGGTGTGGATGAACTTGACTGGCCTGCACAGAGTCCTGACCTCAACCCGATAGAACACCTTTGGGATGAATTAGAGCGGAGACTGAGAGCCAGGCCTTCTCGTCCAACATCAGTGTGTGACCTCACAAATGCGCTTCTGGAAGAATGGTCAAAAATTCCCATAAACACACTCCTAAACCTTGTGGACAGCCTTCCCAGAAGAGTTGAAGCTGTTATAGCTGCAAAGGATGGACTGACATCATATTGAACCCTATGGATTAGGAATGGGATGTCACTTAAGTTCATATGTGAGTCAAGGCAGGTGAGCGAATACTTTTGGCAATATAGTGTATCATCTCACTTGTTTATTTTCACAGGTTAAAGTGAGAATAATAAACAACAGCTCAAAATTTACAAATAAACATTTCTGACATTTAAAAAAAAAAAAAAAAATCAGTGATCAATATAGCCACCCTTCTTTTCAATGACCTTCCATTCATGGAGTCTGTCAGTTTCTGGATCCGTTGAGGATCAACTTTTTGTGCAGCAGCAACCACAGCTTCCCAGACACTGTTCAGAGTGGTGTACAGTTTTCCTTCACTGTAAATCTCCCATTTAAGAAGAGCCCACAAGTTCTCAATAGGGTTTAGGTCAGGTGAAGAAGGGGGCCATGTCATTATTCTTGCATCTTTAAGGCCTTTACTGGCTAGCCACGCTGGGTTTTCATCTTGGATTCCTTCAGCACTCACTTTCCTGTTCTCAGTCCCAGCGTGCTGTCACTACTGTTTCTGAGTTGACTCCCCAAGAAACTGCCTAGTGAGATTATCAGCCAGGCTCTGAAATCCTTCACTAACCTCTGTCCCCTGTGTTCTGGCCACTGCCCTGCTGAAGAACCCTCACCCTGAAGACCGTCTTATTAATAACCACTGTCTTTTAAAAAACTGGCAGTAGGTTTGGGAGTTGCTTTTGAGTCCATCTTCAACCAGAAATGGTCCAACTAGCTCATCTTCAGTAATACCAGCCCATACCTGTCCACATTGCTCCTTGAGTCGAAGTGGAGCTCTGTGCCCATTACTGTTCCAGCCATGTGCCCATCAATCAGGTCTGTCAAGGGTCTCACTCATCCTATCAGGCCAAAGAACCTTTGTAAAATCTTTAGATATTTCTTGGCCAAGTCTTGACGTATCAGCTTATGTGTTGTGTTCTGTGGTGGTCAGGTTTGTGTACTCTGGGGTCTCACTGTGTCTCATAAATTGATTTTTTTAAATATATATTTTAAATATTATGTATTTAATGGTATAAGTATTGAGATATATACAGATGTGTTTTTAATATAAAGATAAGTAATATGTATTTTTGCCCATTTTCACAGATAAACATACTTATAAACAAAAGAAAAAATGGGTTTGTCACCTGGAAGCTGCTCACTTTGATCTAATCACAATGATCTAATCTTTAAAACTATCCAAATATGAGCTAATTTCATTAAACTGTCTCTGGTCTTAGGTAGCCAGATATATTTGTTTGTGCATTATAGGCTAGTACATACATGTGCTTTGGCAGCACAGGAATGCATAAGCCTAAGGATCTTGCTATGTTCACCACAACAATTGCCTTGTAAAAAAAAAAAAAAAAAAGCATAACAGCATTTGTAGTATACAAAATATTTTGGGTGATTTGTTAAACAGTAAGTTAATTGTTCATTTTAAACACATTACTCCTACTAGCAGTACCATTATGGCTGAAATGTTTTACAAACCTGCCTGTAATATAGCCTATAGTAATATTTTTAACACTGCAAACAAGTAGTTAGCTAGCTAGCAGATTTCATACTGCTTCCTGATGAAGGTGAATAACAAATGTTTGTGTCGGTACCAATTACTTCTACAATTGTGCGACATAGTAACGGTGACACAAATGGCCCTATAATTTTAATTTATTCATCTCCTTGCAGCTGTGATGCTCTACAAAAAATAGTGTTGCATGGTGTTCATTATTATTTAAAAAATAAAAGTCTTTAATGTCTGTGTTTACAGACATGTCAGGAAGTGCCATCACTCAAAAACCTGTAAGTCTTTTTAAAACCCCCAGTTGCTAAAAAGAAAATGGTGGGTAGTAAACCTAAAACTCTTAGCATTTGTTACCAAAATATTCCATTTCAATTTCATCAGACTATACAAAGCACCATTCACATGCCTGCAGTGGTTTGTAGGTTTCTGTAGTGATAAATTCCAGGTACATTTTATTAAATGACAGGAGAGGCTAGCATGACGATAGCATGACAGATGATATCTGTTGGAGATCAAGGCTTAGGAAACAATCATGGATGTCATTATGGTTCCTGATAAATGCTACAATTTATTATTTAAAAAGCTAATATTTATTCCTTTTGGTCCCTTGTTTGTTTGTTGCAGAATTGTTTTGTTGCATTTCTTATGTTTTTTGTTGTTGGTATTAATATTGTATGTATGCGTATACTACTACTATTATTACTAATAAGTTTATGGTGTATTTTTGTATGGCTGTATTGTAAGTTGTGTATTACTGCATTATTTGCAGGTTGTATTTGTATTTATTTAATAAATTACATTTTGTTTAATCATCAGTTTTGTATTTTCTTGTAAAGTTAGCAGAATAATTGCCAGAAACACACAAAATGTGAATTTGCAGCCAACTTGCTGCAAACAGTACATATTAAATAAATTGTTTGCCATAGGTTTACCCCAGACTTTGCCAACGTTCATCAGAGGTTTGCTACAAACCTTATTTGCATATGAAAATATAAATTTGCGGCAACATTGGGAGGTTTACCACAACCGTTTGCCAGAAGCCTGCAATTTTTGTAAGGACTGTCACACAAAAAATGGCACACATACTCCAGTGCAAAACTAAAAAGGCAAACTTTATACACCGACCATGACTCAGCTTACAAAGGAGGAAAAATTAGGCATACTTTGTTTGGCCAGACTACACTCCGTTGTACGTGTGTCCGGCCATGAACCACATCATGGGTAAACCTCATTTTATTTCGGCAGTCTCCTCCTGCAGGCGGGGTAACGGTCTTTTATGTAAATACGGATGAAGAATGTTGGCAATGCCTGGATCACATTAGACGGGTTTTAGAAAACACGGAAAGCAGCAGCGTGCTCTTGTTAAAATACAACACGGATCCCCCCCCCCGAATTATTCGAGTACTGTCCGGCTAAATAGTAAGTGCTTTAGGAAATTTAAGAAAGTTATACGCAGATTGAAGTTATATGTTATACGCAGACCGAAGCTCATCGGAAATGAAGAACAGTCATGTAAACATGGATCGGTGTAATCCAGCAGATGGGTGTAAGAAGTTAAAACGAAAGGTTCGGGATTCTGTTAAACGCGAGGGAAAGAGCTCACATGAATCTAAAAAAAAAATCGACTCAGTGGCACCTTTGCTGAGGGAAAAAAAGTTACAGCCTTTTGATCCAGCTGGAGAATACATACGGCAACCGGACATTTTAAATACTGCTCTTGACATGAAAATGTATACTTTGCCATCACTGACTAGGAATGAAACGGAAACACCATGGTCGACTTCAAAAACACCACTTAAAAACAGAAACGACACAGCATCCCTACAAGTTTCAGTCTTCGATAATCAGCAAGCATTTTCAAAAAACTGTCCTCCGCAATCGAATCTTTTGTTGTGCAAACGCTCTGAAAGTTCTCTCTGCTCAACCTCTCGGGGTCCATACCTTCCTAACAGTGTTGACCCTACCGACTCAGTTAGGAAACGATCAGAAGAGCAATCTGCTGGCGTTGTCACCGAGATCAAAGCAATTCAGCAGACAAGAAGACTCCTGGCAAATGCTAGAGAAAGGACCAGGGTTCATACAATCAGTGCCGCATTTGAGGCACTGCGAAAGCAGGTATCCCTATTTTATTCAATATTTGGAAAAATCACTTGCTATACAGCTCTCTACTACACACTGGTTACTGTAGATTAGTAAAGGCACTTTAGGGACAGCCATTTTAAGCTTGCAGAAAGACAGCATATCAGTATATTAGCTAAAAAACGTGTCTCTGGTTTTCTCAGGTTGATTATATTCTATTCTGTATGGTTTTAAGTTAATTTATTCTTCATGCATAGAATATTTAGAACCCTTAAGCGATATTTGGTTATGCTATATAGAATCCTACAGTGTATGCTCATGTAAAGGTTCAGATAGATAGATAGATAGACAGATAGATAGATACTTTATTCATCCCAAAGGGAAATTTACAGTTTCCAGCAGTATCCACAAACACAGGTAATAGATAAAGCAGGAAGGAATATAACAAAAATACTAAAATACCCAAATTAGGGTACAAAAATATAACAAAAAATATATCAAATAACAAAATATAAAATATTACAAAATATAGCAGAATATAATAATATAACAAAATATAGCAGAAAAATACTAAAGATATTAAAGATATACAAATATTTAGGAATAAATATGGAGAATGAGATGAAAAACAAGATAAGTAATGTGCAAAACAAGTGTTTAAGGTTACAGACCTAGGTGATGTGCAAAAATTGTTATGTGCAAAAACTGCATGTCCTGTGCAAATCTCAGTTTATTGAGAGTTCTGTATAAACCGGAGTGTATTGTGTGTAGTGTGTGGTTTATTGTTCAAGAAGAACGGTTTAAACTAAGAATATTTAATTAAAAACCCTTTAAAACCCTTTTTATACTAAATAAGAAAAAAATTGTTTGCTATGGGTTCTTTAAAGGTTCTTACACAACATAAAATATAGAAAGCACACCACATGATTAGGTATGGCAACCTAACTATATTAGGCAACCTATAATGTTTTTGCTTATGTCATGAACTAGGACTTGTACACTCACTGAGCAATTAATTAGGTGCACCTATTTAACCTAGTAGCCTTGGTTAATGTTGACATCATAATAATGGGGAAAGATGTGATCTCAGTGATTTTGACCATGGCATGATTGTTGGTGCCAGAAGGGATGGTTTGAGCAGTTCTGTTACTGCTGATCTTCTTGGATTTTCATTCACAGCAGTCTCTATAATTTACTCAGAATGATGCAATAAAGAAAAAGCATGTAGACAGAAACGTCTTGTTGATGAGACAGGTCATTGGTGAGGCCGGTTTGAGCTGACAGAAAGGCTACTGTACCATAGATAACAACTATGTACAATTGTTACAAGCAGAAAAGCATCTTGGAATGCACAACATATTGAACCTTGAGGTGAATGGGCTACAACAACGACGGTTCTAATTCTGTCAACCAAGAACAGTGGTAAAGTACAGTGGGCACAAGCTCACCAAAACCGGACAGTTGAAGACTGAAAAAACATAACAATGAATGGTGATGAATGATGAATAAATGATGAATGTTCTCTGTTTCTAAACACAGATGGTAGGGTCAGAATTTGGAGTCAGCAGCATGTTTCAACAATCCAGGCTAGTGGAGGTAATATAATGGTGTCGGCAGATTTGGCAGACTTTGGGCCTGTTAATACCATTCAACTTGAACTTCATAGCCTCTCTAAGTATTGATGCTGACCATGTGCATCCTTTCATGGCCACAATTTACCCATTATCTAATGGCTGTTTCCAGTACGATAATATCATGTCACAAAGCACAAGTCATCTTAAACTAGTTTTATGAACATGACAATGAGTTTAGTGGTCTTCCCAGTCACATGTAGAACATCTTGAAGTGGTAGAATGGGAGAATTGTAGCATGAAAGTGCACCTGAAAAATCTAAATGGATTGCATGCATCATGCCAACATGACAAGAACCTCAAAAATGTTTTCCCAACATCTTGCGGAATCCATGCCATAAGGAATTAAGGATGTTTTGAGAGAACAGGAGGCCCTATTTAATAATGGTAAAGCATTACTTAATAAAGTGCTTAATGAGTGTATTTTTCAGTTGTATAAATAATGATCACATTCACATCTTAATATAGCTCAGTTTGCTAGAGCTTGACTTATATGGTTTAAATAGTTGATAACAATCAGCAAATAGTGAGCTGATTTTTTAAGTGACCATAAAAAGCTTATTAATTTGAACTGATCTGTAGACCTGAAACCAGAATCATGTATTTTAATCAGAAAAGAATTTGTAAGCATTGGAAAGCTTGATGTAAGCTAAAATGCATTGTGCACAGTTGAACTGATTAACCAGAAGATAATATACACATTTTATTTTCAAATTAAAATTTGTGTGTAATGAGTTAATTAAAAATGGAATAAGTAGAATTTCTTCTACACTGAGCCCTTCTGAAAATTAGCCTTAGAAGTGCTCTTAAAATAGAGTGTTTATGTGTGTTTTACTGGTGTTAGACACTAATAAAAGCAGGTGTCTGTACTTGGAAAAATGTATTGCAGTTGATTCACACACTGGATCATAATTCTATCCTTTTCTGACTTATAAATATAATTATTAATTAAATACAACACAATTCTTCCTAATTGGGGCATGAGTATTTCTGATGTCCCAAATGTGATATGCTCTGATTTGATCTCAAATGTAAAAAAGGCTTGATGCTTAATAAATAAATGGATGTTTGAGATATAAAGTGCATTTACTCCTAGGCAGATTACCCAGTGTCAACTAAAGACAGTATCATTTAGAACAGATGATTTCAGCAATTCCAAATTCCTTGGTGGAAGTGGCATTAAATTATTTTGGAGACTATGGCTTATCAATTGTTTTGCGATTTTGCATATTATCTCATAAATAAAAGTACAAATTCAACACTGAATAGGTGTGTTTTGTCTACTCCTCATAGCATAGAAGTAGAGTATACTGTATAACACTGGATAACAGTGATTCATGAAAAAAAACAATGCTGGGTCTTCTATTTTGAGACTAGCCAAAGCAGACATATATTAAGGCTCATTTGTGCAACTTTGACATTTAATATCCTGTATTTCTATTTTAACTTGATGCTATGTGGACAAGATTATGTTCATAGACTATACTGTACACTACAATATATGGCAGCCAAATCAAACAAACAAAGTAAAAGGGAATTGAATGTCAAAGTTGACCCCACAAAGGATTGAATTTACTAGTAGTAAACTCAATATGGTGTCCATTGCTGGCCTGCTGGAGGAAATGTGATAAGTCCTCTCTGCTTAATTTAAAACTATCTTGTCACTTGAAACAAAGCTGAACTATATTCAAACCAAGGTCTCAGAACATGTATAGAAGATTGCATGATAATAATAATTTGCATTTACATTTATGGCATTTGATAGACATCCTTATCCAAAGCGACTTACATTTATCTCATTTTATAGAAGTTGAGGTTTAAGGGCTCAAGAGCCCAGCAGTTCAGCTTGGTGATCCTGGGATTTGAACAACCTCCCAATCAGTATTCTAGTGTCTTAACTTCACTAAACTACCACTTCCAATGATACTTGATAAAGTTACCAACCTGGAATCTCACAGGTGCCAAAACAAAATTCATTAAGTAATTGGTTTACTGGGATCTATTAAGGGGCCCTGCCATGTTATATTCTATTCTGAGCCCTCTAGAGCTTGACTGCACCAGCAGAGTGCTTACTGATAAATTGAGGCCAGGAGTGAGGCCAAGGGCCATCATCATTGAATTCCACTTTCACCAGAAGAAAGAACAGATCAGTCGCAAAAGCTGAGTCCCCTCAAATGCCATTTTTTAATTACTATAATCATTGGTAGACATAAACTACTGCTCAAAGGTTTGGGATCACTTGCATATTTCAGCTTGATTTCAGCCACGGAGGAATCTATCTTGTGGGAGATCATATTATGTATTTTATCGTAAAGTTCAAATTTACAGTAAATTACTGGCAGCTGTGGTTGCCAGAATTTTATTGTAAAAAATACAGTACAACACATAATGCATTACAGTTGGTTTGCCTTGATTTTATGGTCAACAACGTCTTATGATAAATTACCAAGGCACAAAAATATTATTGTCAGACTAAAGAAACTATTTTTTCATGTATATATTTAGTGTTAAAACAGTTCAAATACCTGATCAAATATCTTGTCCAATACTCGAAAATTAGTAATGAAATCTTGAAAAAACAGCGCATGTCCATATTATTGGATAATCCATGGTGAAATTAATAAACATTATGTATCAGGGCTTATTTGCCCTGGTTGAACAAGAGGAATAAGTCACTAGTCCAGAGTTGTGTGAAGACATGGGATTGACTTGGACATGATGTTCGAGAAACTGGAACCTACAGCATGTACTGTCACTAGTTCAGCTTGAGGACTTGCATGTTGTCCACTGTGGGCTGATATGATCCTCTCTGCACCCAGAAAACATAACACAAAGCAAATGTTAGATTGATACAGTGTTTGAGCATGTTGCCTACACAGAGATAAACAGCCTTCTAGTTGTTCAAAAATTGGTTCAAATATGTTAAACTTTGCTTCAATGAATTATACATTGATGAAGGCACCCTTTAATATAGTTTTGCAGGTTATTTTTTATAATTGATGGTGTCAGGAAGAAAGTTCTCATTTCAGAAACATTTCACCTGTAAGTCATCATAAGCATTTATTTTATGTCTGTTGACATGGAGTCTAAACACAGTTGCCTCCACTGAAGCAATCAGTAATCAAATTTACTACAACACTGACCAGTAACCAGTCAAAAATACAACCACTTACCAATATTTATCCTCGACAAGACCAGCGTCTGATTAAAAGGGGGGATTTGTAGAACAGGAAAGAGATTGATGAGGTCCATTTCAAGAACAACTGCTGGCAGATGACAGCAACAGAGTAAGAAATATATTGTCTTAACTGAAAGTAAAATCACCTCAAGCATCTCTACGTAGGTTGTAAACTACAATCAAATGGCTATATTAAATAAATAAATAGCTAAACAAGTGCCTCACCTGGTAGAACGTGTACCACATACTGTTATTCAGGCAGTCAAGCTTCAGTTCCAGCTTAGGCCCCTTGCTGCAAATCATCCCATATCTCTCCACTGTGTTTTTACTGGCACTGTCCAAAAAAAGTAAAAATGCCTTTAAAATACAAAAAATGGCTTGCTTTTTGGAGTTTAAAGTTTAGAATCTCACCATTTTCCTGGGTGTCACAGTGGGCAGCCAGTTGTTTCCTCTAAGTCTATAACCGCTCATAGGAGTTTAAATGCATACCTGAAATGTTGCAGTATAATTTATTTTATTTAATAATGAAATAAACGTGAGCAATCATGTGCCGTTCAGCTACATACTCAACACACACACCAAAGAGCACAGTAATTACTGTTCTCTCTCTCTCTCTCTCTCTCTCTCTCTCTCTCTCGTTACCATTAGAAGAATAAGAATTAATATAAAAGTGTGTGTGTGTGTGTGTGTGTGTGTGTGCACTTCTGCATGTATGGGGATGGACTAGTATTCCTTACATTATAGAGACCAAAAGTCCCCACAAGTTAAATAATACCAATAAATTCTCACCTTCTAGAGATTGAATATACAGTTTGTACATTTGTATAAAAAAAAATTTGTTTTGAATGTCCCCTCAATGTTAGCAATACCAGTATGTGTGTATATGTATATATACTGTGTGTGTACAGTGTGTATATTTTGTGTAATTTGCTATTAATGTGCATAATTTACATTATGTGTTTGCAATATGCCTTTACATGTAATGATTTCTTTTCTAAAAATGAACATTATTTTGAAAAATCACATTTAAAATAATAAGTACTTTCGGTATCAGTATCTGTGTCGTAACAAAAAGTATCGGTATTGTATCGGTTTAAAAAACTATAATAGTCCATCCCTAGTGTGTATGTAGGTCTGTAAACTTTTGAAAAGCACGTGACTTGAGGCTGAGCTCTGATTGGCTTGTTTCAAATTGTCCATGAATCCTCCCAGTTTTGTTAACGAATCAAAGTTGTTTTTATATATTTGGCCTCATGTGATTAGAGCATTCTCAATGAGTCTCATTACCACTCAGCAGATTGTCAGTTAACAGCCACCACTGATTGTGATTCTTCTCCATTCAAGGGGTGGGAAACAACCTTAACTACCACTTTAAAAGATAATAGAGCATTTCACGTAACATTTCCTTAAATGAGCTCAGGCTTTAATGGCCTTAAACGATAGATATCTACAAAATATTTTTGTAACCAAAAAACAAAATGTTTTTTTCTGTGCACGATAATCTATTTCTCCTCCCTCGTACTAAATCATCAAGTACTCTGAAGTAATTTTAAAAGTTGAGCACTCATGAAACACACACACATGAGCAGACAAAATAAACAAGTTTACAGTTCACGTGACCTCCGCAGTGGGCGGTTAAATCAGTGTTCGTAGAATACAACAATACACAGTACAATATCTTTATTCTCACTATGCCAATAAAGATATTTAAGTCTGTTAATTAGGATATTGATTCTTTTAATTAGGGCACCTGCCTAATGTTTTGTGTATTTTTACAGCTAGCCCAGAACTAGAAAAGCTTCAGCAACAAAAAATAAACTGGGGCAATATCAGACACAAGTAAACACAACATAAACAAACACAAAACCACAAAACAACCACATACACCCAAACAATTACAGCCTATAATAATTTTCATTTTCACATTAATTATCAGATTCAACCCATATTTAAACATATTTTAATTTGAAATCAATCTAATTTAACAAACACATTTCATATTTTTAACATCTTGTTTATGTAGAAATGAATGTATTTTGTGCTGAATGGTGAAATGTTTTACACTGTAAATTAAAAAAGAACATATCAGCACAATCTGTAATTTAGACAGAGTAATACCATTGATTTTAGGGTAATTAATTGTTTATGAAGTTATGGAAATTTACTGTTAATTTTACCAAAATGTTCTATTTTCACAGTAACAATGTGTATTTTTTACATATTAGTACAGTAAAAATGAATCTAGCCATGGGGGTCACAGTCCAATGACTTCTGTGCTGGTCCCAAGCCCGGATAAATAGAGAGGTTTGCCAAATTTAACCATGCTAATCGTCAGTACTCTGAATTTCATACCGGATCGGTCGAGGCCCAGGTTAACAATGACCGCCATCTGCGCCATTGATCTACAGGGTGCTGGTGGAAATTGGGCTACTGTGGGTCGAAGAAGTAGAGGAGGGAGGAGAGTGCATAGGCAGAGAGAGAAGAGGAAATGTAAGAGTGTAGGGCTGAGAATAGGAACTCTGAATGTTGGTACTATGACAGGGAAAGTTAGAGAGCTGGCTGATATGATGGAGAGTAGGAACGTGGATATACTGTGTGTACAGGAGACCAGGTGAAAGGGTAGCAAGGCTCGTAGTATAGGAACAGGATTCAAGCTGTTTTATTATGGTGTGGATAGTAAGAGAAATGGGGTAGGTGTGGTCCTGAAGGAGGAGTTTGTGAGGAATTTTCTGAGAGAGTGTCAGACAGGATGATGAGTCTGAAGTTAGAGGTTGAAGGGGTGATGTTGAATGTTGTTAGTGGTTATGCCCCACAGGTAGGTTGTGAGTTAGAGGAGAAAGAGAGATTCTGGAGTGAATTAGATGAGGTGATAGAGACTATTCCCACGGGTGAGAGAGTGGTGATAAGAGCAGATTTTAATGGACATGTTGGTGAGGGGAACACAGGTGATAAGGAGGTGATGGGCAAGTTTGGAGTTAAGGAAAGGAACCTTGCAGGACAGATGGTAGTGGACTTTGCTAAGAGGATGGACATGGCTGTGGTTAACACTTATTTTGAGAAGAGGGAAGAGCATAGAGTGACTTACAAAAGTGGAGGTAGGACCACACAGGTAGACTACATTCTACGTAGAAGAGGCAATATGAAACAGATTAATGACTGTAAAGTGGTAGTGGGAGAGAGTGTAACCAGATAGCATAGGATGGTGGTATGTAGGATGACTTTGATGGTCTGTAAGAAGAGGTCAAAGATAGAGATAGAGAAGAAAACCAAGTGGTGGAAGCTGAAAAAGGAGGAATGTTGTGAGGAATTTAGACAGAAGTTGAGGCAGGCTCTGTGTGGTCAGGTAGTGCTGCCAGATGACTGGGAAACTACAGCAGAAGTGATTAGGGAGAATGGAAGAAAGGTGCTGGGTGTGTAATCTGGAAGGAGGAAAGAAGATGAGACTTGGTGGTGGAATGAGGAAGTTCAGGATAGTATTCAGAGGAAGAGGTTAGCCAAGAAGAAGTGGAACATGGACAGGACTGAAGAGAATAGACAGGAATACAAGGAGTTACAGCACAGAGTGAAGAGGGAGGTGTCTAAGGCCAAGCACAATGCATATGACGAGTTGTACACTAGGTTAGACACTAGAGACGGAGAGAAGGACTTAAGTAGTACAGGTTAGCTAGGCAGAGGGATCGAGAAGGGAAGGATGTGCAGCAAGTTAGAGTTATTTAGGATAGAGATGGAAAGGTGCTCACAAGTGAGGAGAGTGTACAGAGGAGATGGAAGGAGTACTTTGAAGAGCTGATGAATGAGGAAAATGAGAGGGACAAAAGAGTAGAAGGGGTGAACTCTGTGGAACAGAAAGTAGATAAGATTAGAAAGGATGAACTCAGGAAGGCTTTGAAGAGGATGAAAAGTGGAAAGGCAGTTGGTCCTGACGACATCCCAGTGGAGGTCTGGAAGTGTCTAGGAGAGGCAGCAGTGGAATTTTTAAATAGTTTGTTTAACAGGGTATTAGAGTGTGAGAAGATGCCTGAGAACTGGAGAAGAAGTGTATTAGTGCCGATCTTTAAGAATAAGGGTGACGTGCAGAGTTGCAGCAACTATAGGGGGATAAAGTTGATTACAATGAAGCTATGGGAAATGGTTAAGGAAGGTAGTGGAAATTTGTGAGCAGCAGTATGGCTTCATGCCCAGAAAGAGCACAACAGATGCAATTTTTGCTCTGAGAATTTTGATGGAGAAGTATAGGGATGGTCAGAGAGAGTTGCACTTGGAGAAAGCGTATGACAGGGTGCCAAGAGAAGAGCTGTGGTACTGTATGAGGACGTCAGGAGTAACAGAGAAGTATGTCAGAGTGGTGCAGGACATGTATGAGAGGAGCAGGACAGTGGTGAGGTGTGCTGTAGGGCAGACAGAGGAGTTCAAAGTGGAGGTGGGACTGCATCAGGGATCGGCTCTGAGCCCCTTCCTGTTTGCTATGGTGATGGACCAGTTGTCAGAGGAGGTCAGTCAGGAGACTCTTTGGAGAATGATGTTTGCAGATGACATTGTGATCTGTAGTGAGAGCAGGGAGCAGGTGAAGGAAAATCTGGAGAGGTGGAGGTTTGCGCTGGAGAGAAGAGGAATGAAAGTCAGTTGTAGTAAGACTGAGTACATGTGTGTGAATGAAAGGGAGGGAAGTGGAACAGTAAGATTACATGGTGAAGAGGTGAAGAAGGTACAGGAGTTTAAGTACTTGGGGTCCAGAGTAATGGAGAGTGTGGTAAAGAGGTAAAGAAGCGAGTGCAGGCAGGTTGGAATGGGTGGAGAAAGGTGTCAGGAGTTCTGTGTGATAGAAAAATTTCAGAGAGAATCAAGGGGAAGGTGTACAAGACAGTGGTGAGACCGGCCATGCTGTATGGTTTAGAAACAGTGTCACTGAGGAAGAGACAGGAGTCAGAGCTGGAGGTAGCAGAGCTGAAGATGTTGAGGTTCTCTTTGGGAGTGACACGGTTGGACAGGATTAGGAACAAGTATATCAGAGGGACAGCTCATGTTGGACGTTTGGGGGACAACGTTAGGGAGGCCAGATTAAGATTGTTTTTGAAGGTGTTTGTTTTTTTTTATTTCATTTTTTCATCATTTCCATCAAAATCATTTTTTCTAGCTCTGACATGTCAGCATGTCCTGTTCTTTTGGTATATTTTCTACTAAGACTAATTTTGTGTGTGTTTCCTTGGAAAACAATAAAATTTTTTGAGCGATCCCAAACTTTTGAGCAGTAGCCAGGAAGGGAACCAAACCAGCCACTGAGGGGTTAAGTCTCAAGACCAAAGAGGGCATAAATCCTGTGCCAGATCAAATACATGGACCAGATAATCAGGTGAAATGACCCCTTAGAGGGAGCAGTTGAAGAAAAACTTGAGTCATTTGAGCTTTCAAAGTTTTCTGTCATCAACTGCTGCTGTTTTTTTGGATGACCCGTTTTTAGGGTTTTTTTCCAGGACATTATTATTTGTTATATTGTCAATGCCAAATGCATGTCTAATTGCTCTGCTCAAATTTCCTTCTTTTCTCGGCTTCAAAATGGCTGCTTTTTTCCCATTTTCATGCTGGTTTATTCTTTTTCACACAGGGCTGAATCCAAGGGTAGACATTCAGAGTTAAAATCAATCTAACAGGACACATCCAGGCAACAAAAATACCTGCCGCATGTTCCTATTTTTAGTTTACTTGAAAAGATACTTTTGGGGAACTGCTTAAAGATTAATCTAAAAAAGCATGTATCCACAAATTTATGTCTTTAAATACTATAAAAAATACTATACGAAACATGTAGTTGTGTCCTACTTTAACTAGATATGATTGTTGATGTCAGCAGAGCTCTGATACTATGCTATTCACGTCCATACTTGACAACTCTGAAGGCTGATGTCAACAGCTGCTATGCTTTATAAAAGCAAACCAAGACAACATGGTTGTAACACTTTCCAAGGTTTGAGGATGGAATGCGGGCTTGGGGCAAATCAAAAGGTGCTTTGTTCTTCATCTGTTACTTTCAAATTTTGGCTATTTTATTTTCTAAACACACTCATGTAAACAGCTATGTGTTGGTTGGTTCTCTCTCTTTCAAAGACTCACCACTCTCATTTTATCCTTGCCATAGCTTACTGCAACACAGAATGAATGTCGATGAATGAATGTCCCTGCAGGTGTGCATTCCTAACCACTCACATTCTCTGGCTCTGCCCTCCCTTCACAATCTGGCACTAAAGCACTAAAGGGCACTAAAGGGTGTCCACATCCACTTAATTTTCATGTAACATGAATTAGATTCTAATTAACCATCAGAAAATGGGGTCTTCACTGTAAAATCGTGAAATCGTAAAATGGTGGAGCTTTGTATGTGTAATTTTTGCACATATTCTGCCCATTGGAGGAATTGTGCCCAGCCTTCCTGGTTGTTGCACAGAAGTATGCAGGATGTTAGGCTCACAGAGACACCTAGTTTTTCCATGAACTGTTCTACTTTATTGACAGCTGACGATACAGGGAGTGGTGGTAATCACAGGGACTTGGAAAATCAGTCAAGGGTTGCTGTGATGGCTGTGTTGTGCTATGATGAGTAGCACAACACAGCCATCAGTATTCAAAATCAGTTTCAATAAGATCAGTCTTGAAATATACAGCTAGATGTGATAATGGCCATTATAGTAGTTGTAGTTAATGTGGTCTATGAGTGCCTGGGTGCCACATGGTTGATTTCACTCAGAGAGCAGAGGCCACAAAATCTTTACCCACTGAGGATTGTTTTGCGACTCTCACCCCCAAACATTCTCAATCTCTCTGGCAATGTCCTAGGTTAGAGGTGTCAGTGTCCCCAGTTAGCGTTCTAGAAGCACAAGGCATAATTCAGTTAATGCATTCTTCTGAGTGTTCCCAAGGAGAAGATGGGTCTATGTGGGATAGACAGACCGTTTTAGTTTTTTGGACACAAGACAAAATGAGAGAGTAAATTTGAAGTAGGCGAATACCTCATGGAACTATTGATGCTCTGGTGGGATTTCCACTAGAATTTGTGTTTCTGGGCTTTCTGTGAAGTGCACATTGAAGGTGGGGACACGGAGGCACTTGCCACTCCTGCATCATTTCACCTTCCTTCCAGGAGCTCTAAGGATTGTGGGACCACATCCTTTTGAAGCCCAACACCACTGGGACCTTAGACAAGAAGAGAAATGTGCTTTTGGTGCATGGCTCTGACATAGAGAGTGATTGGTACTGTGCAATGTGTGAATGACAACCCCTGCTATATGTTCTATGTTCAGGACAAAAACTTTAAAAGAGATTCTGTAGTGGATGCTATGGCAGCTAGAATTTTACTGTGCAATCAATGAAATATCTAGCCACAGCAGATTCAATCAGCACTGTAAAAGAAGACTCATTAATTTGAATGAACTGTGAGTCTTTATATAATTGTATTATGTTACATATGTGTAATTTACATGTACTTAATTAGTCTTGTCGCTTGGTGGTCCATTGTTAAAAGTGCTATACAAATAAATTGAATTGAATTAATCAAGACCACCTGCTGTAATCATTAATCAGGCAAGCTTGGAATGTGTGTCATGGGATTTGGAGAACTTGGGGCCATGTTTGTTGTGTTGTTCTCTGGGAACTGTAGATTGACATCAATTTGGTGACAGATGACAAGTTGCAGTGGTTGCTGCTAAAGGGGGCTGTCACAAATGCACACACAATGCCTCCTCCGTCCCGCCTCTTAACTAAATACTAGATTTCCGGTTTACAGGGTTCACTTCTGGTATCTCACTTCTGGAATTATGGACATACAAGCACACTCACGCTAAACATAGCTTCTCAAAATATCGTTAGTATTACAGTGAGGGAAAAAATTATTTGATCCCCTGCTGATTTTGTACGTTTGCCCACTGACAAAGAAATGATCAGTCTGTAATTTTAATGGTAGGTGTATTTGAACAGTGAGAGGCAGAATAACAACAAAAAAATCCAGAAAACCACATTTCAGAAAAGTTCTACATTGATTTGCATTTTAATGAGTGAAATAAGTATTTGACCCCCTATCAATCAGAAAGATTTCTGGCTCCCAGGTGTCTTTTATACAGGTAACGAGCTGAGATTACAGTAGGAGACTCTCGGGGAGTGTTCTTAATCTCAGCTCATTACCTGTATGAAAGACACCATCCACAGAAGGAAGCAATCAATCAGATTCCAAACTCTCCATCATGGCCAAGACCAAAGAGCTATCCATGGATGTCAGGGACAAGATTGTAGACCTACACAAGGCTGGAATGAGCTACAAGACCATCGCCAAGCAGCTTGGTGAGAAGGTGACAACAGTTGGTGCAATTATTCCCAAATGGAAGAAACACAAAAGGACTGTCAATCTTCCTCGGTCTGGGGCTCCATGCATGTTCTCACCTCATGGACTTTCAATGATCATGAGAACGGCGAGGAATCAGCCCAGAATTACACTGGAGGATTTTATCAATGATCTCAAGGCAGCTGGGACCATAGTCACCAAGAAAACAATTGGTAACACACTACGCCGTGAAAGACTGAAATCCAGTAGCACCTGCAAGGTCCCCCTGCTAAAGAAAGCACATGTACAGGCTCATCTGAAGTTTGCCAGTGAACATCTGAATGATTCAGAGGAGAACTGGGTGAAAGTGTTGTGGTCAAATGAGACCAAAATCCAGCTCTTTGGCATCAACTCAACTCGCCGTGTTTGGAGGAGGAGGAATGCTGCCTATGACCCCAAGTACACCATCTCCAGGTGACAGGACAACTGCACCGCATCAAAGGGACGATGGACGGGGCCATGTACCGTTAAATCTTGGATGAGAACCTCCTTCAGGGCATTGACAATGGGTCGTGGATGGATATTCCAGCCTGACAATGACCCAAAACACACGGCCAAGGCAACAAAGGAGTGGTTCAAAAAGAAGCACATTAAGGTCCTGTAGTGGCCTAGCCAGTCTCCAGACCTTAATCCCATTGAAAATCTATGGAGGGAGCTGAAGGGTCAGCCACAAAACCTTAATGACTTGGAGAGGATCTGCAAAGAGGAGTGGGCCCAAATTCCTTGAGATGTGAGATGTGTTCAAACCTGGTGGCCAACTACAAGAAATGTCTGACGTCTGTGATTGCCAACAAGGGTTTGCCACCAAGTACTAAGTCATGTTTTGCAAAGGGGTCAAATACTTATTTCACTCCATAAAATGCAAATCAGTGTATAACTTTTTTGAAATGTTTTTTTATGGATTTTTTGTGGTTATTCTGCCTCTCACTGTTCAGATAAACCTACCATTAAAATTACAGACTGATCATTTCTTTGTCAGTGGGCAAACGTACAAAATCAGCAGGGGATCAAATAATTTTTTCCCTCATTGTATCTACATACCAAGCCTTGTATTTCTGCTTTCATTTTGCCTATGTGTATGACCTGTTATTTGTTTACTAGATTTGATCTGAACTTCCATTACAGGGGCAAAACCAGTCAGGAATTACACATGGGTGTCAAAGATGTGTCAAAATCTTTTCTTCAATAAAAGAAATGCTTTATATTTTATTTTGTGTTTCCTCATGTATTCTTTGTATGTAATGTGACATTAGGCATATGTTCTACTATATATTCTACTATAAGTTTTCTAAACTGCATTTACATACAGCATTTTGAAAAATCACTCCAAGTGACTGAATTATCTAACCAATTGTCTTAAAGCAATAGATTTATTTCGTCAACCTACAGACTTATTTATTTACAAATACAGCCTATGTAGAAGTAGTAAAGCAGTTTAATTCCAATATCTTTATAATATTTCTAGTACAGGCACTTTACAAATACAAAATATTTATAAAATGTTTTTATATCTTTTCATATCATATATTTTCTTTATTTTGGAATTATCTTAATTTATTTTAATATTATCCTGAGCTACATTTATAACCTAATCTTTAAGACTGTACCTCATTTATTATTAAACAATTACAGGTTTATGAGAAATATGTATACATTTTTTGTTGTATATTTTTTTCATATTTACATTAGGTCATTCAAACATTTTAAAACATTGTCCACTGTTTTATAGTGTGGAGTGTATGAGCACTCTTCTGTCTTCTGACAATGATGTAAAGGTGCAGGTGCTATGTGGACATTTTCATAGCTGCTAAAACTGTTATTGAGGATGAATGTTTTAACATGTAATCATGTAGAAATTTTGTCATGCTGTATTTTTAAGCTCTGTAGAACTGCTTGACCAATACTACACATGTTTAAAGTGGAATGTATGAGCATTTCATATAAACCTCTTATGGAGTTAATGTAATTGAAATTATACCAAGCTACCTTTAACCTGTGTTCAACACTGCTTCTTTAGGTGCCCTGCTACTCTTATGGACAGAAGCTTTCCAAACTGGCTATATTAAGAATTGCTTGCAACTATATACTGTCACTGGCACAACTTGTAGATCTGGACTATACACCAGACCACAGCAACATGAGCTTCAGAGAGTGTGTTGAGCAGTGCACCAGAACCTTGCAGGCTGAGGGTCGCTCCAAGAAGAGAAAGGTAAATAATGCTGCATGTTTTTCGTTTTAGATTTTCAAATGTGAGCTTCAGTAAAGTATGATTTACAAGGTACTAGACCATGCAGTTCTATAATTATTTTCAAAGCCTAAAATAGATGCAGAAAAATGCATGCTTACCCACATCTATATTATACTTCTTTTAGACGGTCAAATCTATCTTACTCATTGTCACCTAACATAGATCTATAACTGGATTTCTTTTTGAAAATATCCATTGTTAAAACCACTATATACAGTCAGGTCCATCAATATATGGACACTGACAAATTTATTGTTATTTTAACTGTGTACCGCAGAACATATGATATTAAATCATTTCAAATTACAAGTTGAAATTAAATGACATTTTATGCAGTCATTTTATTTTAATTTGAGGGTATTTATACCGAAAACTGTGTAGGAATTCCATACATTCCAGACATTCCAGACTTACAAGTTAGCAAACAAAATTTCTAGAGTTGTTCTTAAATATGGAAGCATGTGAAACAAAAATGTATTGCAGTCACTGGCTTTGAAATACAGCTCTCAAAAATGCACAGGCAAATGTGAATGATTTACAACAAATGCAAAACACTTTTAGCAAAATTATAAAACAGGTGAATGTGACCCCAACACCATACAAATGGCACTTACAAAAATGTGGCAAAAACTTATTGCTAAATTTATTATTCAAAAAAAAAGAATGCACCAGTGAGGTCAGGAACACTAAAAGCCCTAGAAGTCAACAGAAAACAACTAGGATTGATGACAGAAATTCTTTCCATGATATTTCCACACATCAAAAACACCATCCTGTAGATAGTAAGACAACAGTCAAGAGAGGTCTTCACTAGAGTACATACAGGGAGTTTCTCACAAGATGTAAACTACTGTAAACCACTTTTAGTAGTTTAGTCCTTGCAGAAAACCACTAAATACCTTGTATAGTTCTAGAATATCATCCAAAACTCACTGGACAGAGCTTCACAATGCAGATGACCTAAAGCAAATAACTTTGAAAACAGCTCAAGACTGACTAGAGTAATGTTTTGTAAATGTCAATTCAATCATCTAAAATAAAAAAACAAATTTATCATAAATTTCATGTATTGAACTAAAAAAGCCCCAAGAACACAAAGGAACTAAAGACACTAACATATGTTGAGGTCTACTGGTTCCATACGTCATGCCTTAATTGACTGCAAAACATTTGCAACCAAATATTTAATTTAAAAAATTAAAATTAAAATTGCTGTAATTACACTGTTCATCTGAATTGGATATAAATACCCTTAAGTTAAACCAAAAAATTATATTATTTATCATATAAAATACAGTTCATATTTGCTGACTGTAAACAATTGGATTGAATTGAATTCTAAATATACAGGGGACAATCAACATGTAAGGTTTGGGGCGACTATGAGAACTTCAATAATTCTCTTAATAAATTTGAATAGTCTCTGGAACTGCACTTGAAGAATTGAATTGGATGAATGATGGTGGTGGAATCTTCTAAAATCTTTTGTTAATCCATCACATTTGGATCTGGTGACAAGACCACAGCATATGATTAACATAATTTTAATGCCCATATACAACGGTATAGCTTTAGCTAATTTAACAGCTTTCTTTCTTTCAGTCATTGGTCCTGATTGGTGTCCTCACTTTAGGTCCTGGTGAGGTTTAGGGCAAATATATATAATTATTTTGGGCTTTCTGCCCCATTCTTTGTGGTTCTGAAGGAATACTTTGAATTACTTTTGTACTGAAGTATCTTACAATGAACCAGTTACCAATAGCTGCCATTTTCCAAACCCGACTTTTTTAGAAGTCATTTTGAACAACCTTGTTAACAATACAAATATGTATGTCTCTTTCCCCAGACAGGTTCAGCATATTCATTCATTCACCTTTTAAAACCAGATTATTCTGGTCATGGGTCATTCACAAATAGTGGGCCTGTGGCTTCACTTGCTATCGTACAGGGTGGGTTTCTGCCAAAGGAGCATTCCCTGTGGTGAACCACTGACTCCACTTTATACAGTGTCAGCTTCAAGTGATTAATGAGCCAGCATGTAAAATTTATGCTTGTGCAGACAGTGGCTAAGTTCTGAATGGGAGATTTTTTTGCCTGATGTTTCTGTATTGATCATTTTAGAAAAACAGAAGAACAAAGGTTTTCACACTGCAAAGACTATATTGAGAATGTTAGGTTCTGTTCCATCTGGGTTTCATAGCATACGGCTTAGACAACATGATTTATTGTATTGTGCCTGGGTCACATGCCTGCTGTTGCAATACATCATTGGTAGATACACAATGCCCCACTGTATGCTGCCAAAGCATTGAATGCAGCTGTAGAAATGAGTCTGATGCAGTCTTCATTGACTCATGCATCATGCTTGTAATTAGTCATTCAGCTAGGAACTGACTGAAGCTAGATTGACACTTGAACATAGTTTGCTTTTTAGATGGCAACTGTTGTGGTTACTGCTAATCCACGCATCGGACTGGCTTGTCATTGGTGAATGGAATGCTTAGCAGGTTACTCCCTTGAAAGTTCTTTTGTCCTATTGGAATGGGTTGATTTGGTTTAATTTAAATTAAAATAAAATGAAATTAAATCAAAAGGAATGGAATTAGATGTACATTTGACCAGAGGAAAATAAATAGACAAAATATAAAATATCAAGCATATGAAAACAATACAATGACTGATGATATGCACTGATATCGATCACGTTTTGCATTTTTATGCACTAAAAACTGCACACAAATTATATCCACTTTACAAGACATATGCACTTTATTTATAAGTCATTCTAGACCAATACCAAACCAGTTTGTGATGCATAAGTATAGTATCAGTGGAGGGTGAAGTTTAAAGTCTTTTAAGCATCTAAAGTGGTAAAAACGCTGCTGGGCCTTCTTCACCTGGTTGGTGATGTGACAGGACCATGACAGGTCCTGAGTGATCACCTATACACCAGAAACTGTCCACTCTCTCTACTGGGGTCCCATTGATTATAAGTGGTTGGTAGTTCCTCTCCTGCTTTGTGCTGAGCTCCTTTGCCTTGCTGATGTACTGGAGAAGCTGGCTTTCCTAGCAGCATATCTCCAGCTTTTTAATTTCTTTTTTTAGGCAAACTCATCATTGTAAGAGATGAGGCCGACCACAACAGTGTTGTCAGCAAACCTGATATTGACGATAGAGTTGGAAGTGGACAAACAGCCATAGGTGTACAGTGAATACAGCAGGGGGTTTACATCCCAGTGGGGCTTGTAGTCTAAATTCCCCTTTCTCCTATCCAGGAGGCTCAGGGCTATTTAAAGGAGGTATTCAATGGCATCCTCTTTAGAGTGGGTGGGACAGAATGTAAATTGTAGTGGATCCAGGGTTTCAGGTAATGAAGAGATGATGAAGTCTCTGACTAATCTTTTTAAAGCACTTCATCACAACTGAGGCTACTGGGCAATAATTATTGAGGCAGGCAGGCTGGGGTTCCTTTAAGACAGGGACAATAATGAACTGTTTAAAGCACATGGGGTTTGGAGACTGTTCGTGGGACAGGGTGAATATCAGTGATCACTGGTGCTAGCTGGTCAACACAGGCTCTCAGGACCTGAGATTGCGACTAGTCCTGCTGCCTTTCTGGTATTCATTCTGGTGACTGCCTTTCTAATGTTGTGCTCCGAGATGATGAAAACATTTTCCACACAAAACCTAACCTGCAATCTCAAGGGACTTTAACTATGCTTTCTCAGAAAGACTCTCAATAAGCCAGGGAAAATGGAAAACAGACTTATTTTACGCAAATGTTAAAGGAGGATTGGCAGGCTAGAACCTGGTTCTACTCCAACTTGCCCTCACAGTGAGAAAATGGCCACAGGAGACTGCTAAAACCCGGCTGTTGGAGTTGACAGACTGGGATGTAAATCTATAGTCCACACACTGGATATTAAAAATGACTCATTGAGTAGAAGACTACATTAGCTTCTGTGTGGACAAGGAAAGGGCAAATACAGCATGAAACTGGGAAAGAAATGGCAAGTACAAAAATGTATAGGGGGCATGAAGGCCAGCACAGAGGCTGAGACGTGAGATAGAGAAGCAAACACATACTTGGCAATTGTTTCCTTCATAAGTATGCATGTGGAGATGGTTCAGGATTATAAATAGCTGTACTGGTCAAAGAACATACTGCACAAAAAAGTCTAATTTTACTTGTTGATTAGGCTCTTGTCCTTCAACATCTGCAGAAACATAGCAGTAGAAGTCATGTACCGGGCAGAAGTGCCCAGTGACCTAATACATGCTGTGGTGTGCTGGGGCAGCAGGATTAAAGCTTATGATCGAAAAGGATTATCAGAAAGGCCAACTCTGTTATTGGGGTCAATTCAACTCTCTGGAGAAGGTGTCATAAAGAAGCATGGTTCATAGATTCCTAGACATCCTGGATAAAGACTCACACACACTGGAGCAGAGTGCAACAGTACAGAAGTACTTTCAGCAGGAGGCTGAGACCAACAAGGTGTCCACAGAACACTAGGTAATCATACCTCCCCGTTGTTATAAAACAAAACACTTGTCGTTCTTCCACAGTGAGCTAGATTACTATGACTGAGCAAGGGAGTTGCTGTACTATGGACACTTTTGTACTTTTGCACTGTCCTACACTCTTCACCATATGCACTTCAAGAAAACTTGTAATCCTACAAACAGTAACAATTTGTAAAATACAACAAATCTGCTGTTTTTAATATATCTGTTAATATTTATCTCTGTTACTTCTGTCTCTGTAATATTTATAGAGTAGCTGCTGGCAAAAAAAAATCTTGGATGAAAAACCTCATCATATTTTATCCTATTTAATTTTAACTTATCTACCTTTACAGCATTAACACACACCCTGATCCAGTTTCTTTTATAAGTCCTGCTCACATCTGGTATTAACATGTGTCCTGTGTGTTAAAGTGGAGTAAATGGGTTAAATATAAAAATTCTGTATATAAATTATATTGCTTTTGAGCAACTTATGAATATGAGGATCAGAATAATTTCTGAATCGAATAACAGCAGCTGCTTTCTATAACTGCATTCCTAATCTCATCTCTATTAATTTATAAGTTTCATTAGCAGACCACACAATTAAAATGTTTGAAACAGTGAGCACAGATACATAAGATATGATGGGACATGTCTGACTGAAAATAAAGGCAGTGAAGACTTTAGAAATAAAATGTATGCATAGCATTTCTCCAGCAGAAAAATCCAATCACAAGTGGTCTTTGGATAGGCATTCAAAACAACAGGTGTGATAATATCAGGTGACCACTTGTGATTCGATCACCAAGGATGTATGCGAATCAGTTTGAACAGGGCAGGTGTCTCAGTGTAGGTGTTTGAATGGGTTGAGTCATATTTAGTAGACTAACAGTATTTCAATATTTGATTTGATGGAATAATAGTATATCAAATATCTCTTAATGGATCTCAAGGTCACAAAACCTTTTGCAGATCAGTCAAGGAAAATCCAGTGATTTCTTGGAAAATGGATTAATGAGAAATTAGGCTTTAGATGTATAAAATATATTTGTTTTATTCCTCATGCTTTTATCAATCAAGAAACACTGGTGGGCCATTTCTACCTATCGCATAATTTTTTTAGTGTAAAGCTCTGATTAGTGGGCTCCTTAGGAAGAAAATAATTCCCCTACAAAATAATTCCTCCAGCTTAAACAATATGCAATAGTCAGTCTATACCAAGACCAAAAAAGCAAGCACATATTACACAGATCTTGAATTAGCTGGTTACCTGTCAGTTTTAGTTAATTACACAGCATTTTGACCAGCCTATGTTATTTAAGTTTGTAAATAACATTAATATTATTATTATTATTATTATTATTATTATTACTATATAATATAATAATATTATATACTTATATTATTGTATAAGTGCCTTATAGTGGCTTATAACCTGATTAACTTGATTATGAAGTAGGGGGGTCTAAAGTTGCTCATCTATTCTGACAGACATGGGTGTCACTACAGTTTTGAGTCTTGAGGAATGGTAGGCCAGGATGAGCCATGCTTGCAGAACAGAATAGAGTTGCTCCACTGCCCCACCCAGGTTCATCATTTCTATGGATGATTTATGCTTTGGCAGTAATCTCAAGTGTCATGGTACCATCCTCTTCTTCTTCTTTCGGCTTTTCCCTTCAGGGGTCGCCACAGCGAATCATCTCTCTCCACCTATCCCTATCTTCTGCATCCTCAACACTTGCACCCACTAGCTTCATATCCTCATTTATTGCATCCATATACCTCCTCTTTGGCCTTCCTCTTTGCCTCCTGCCTGGCAGCTCCATGTCCAACATTCTCCTACCAATATACTCAGTCTCCCTCCTCTGAACATGTCCAAAACATCTTAATCTGGGCTCCCTAACTTTGTCCCCCAAACGTCCAACATGAGCTGTCCCTCTGATGTACTTGTTCCTAATCCTGTCCAACCTTGTCACTCCCAAAGAGAACCTCAACATCTTCAGCTCTGCTACCTCCAGCTCTGACACTGCCTCTAAACCATACAGCATGGCCGGTCTCACCACTGTCTTGTACACCTTCCCCTTGATTCTCGCTGATATTTTTCTATCACACAGAACTCCCGACACCTTTCTCCACCCATTCCAACCTACCTGCACTCGCTTCTTTACCTCTTTCCCCACACTCTCTATTACTCTGGACTGTTGACCCCAAGTACTTAAACTCCTGTACCATCTTCACCTCTTCACCCTGTAATCTTACTGTTCCACTTCCCTCCCTTTCATTCACACACATGTATTCAGTCTTACTATGACTGACTTTCATTCCTCTTCTCTCCAGCACATACCTCCACCTCTCCAGATTTTCCTTCACCTGCTCCCTGCTCTCACTACAGATCACAATGTCATCTGCAAACATCATTGTCCAAGGAGACTCCTGTCTGACCTCCTCTGACAACTGGTCCATCACTATAGCAAACAGGAAGGGTCTCAGAGCCGATCCCTGATGCAGTCCCACCTCCACTTTGAACTCTTCTGTCTGACCTACAGCACACCTCACCACTGTCCTGCTCCTCTCATACATGTCCTGCACCACTCTGACATACTTCTCTGCTACTCCTGACTTCCTCATACAGTACCACAGCTCTTCTCTTGGCACCCTGTCATATGCTTTCTCCAAGTCTTCAAACACACAGTGCAACTCTCTCTGACCATCCCTATACTTCTCCATCAAAATTCTCAGAGCAAAAATTGCATCTGTTGTGCTCTTTCTGGGCATGAAGCCATACTGCTGCTCACAAATTTCTACTACCTTCCTTAACCTAGCTTCCACTACCCTTTACCATAGCTTTATTGTATGGCATATCAACTTTATCCCTCTATAGTTGCTGCAACTTTGCACGTCACCCTTGTTCTTAAAGATCGGCACTAATACACTTCTTCTCCATTCCTCAGGCATCTTCTCACTCTCTAAAACGCTGTTAAACAAACTAGTTAAAAATTCCACTGCTGCCTCTTCTAGACACTTCCAGACCTCCACCGGGATGTCGTCAGGACCAACTGCCTTTCCACTTTTCATCCTCTTCAAAGCCTTCCTGACTTCATCCATTCTAATCTTATCTACTTTCTGTTCCACAGAGTTCACCCCTACTCTTTTGTCCCTCACATTTTCCTCATTCCTCAGCTCTTCAAAGTACTCCTTCCATCTCCTCTGTACACTCTCCTCACTTGTGAGCACCTTTCCATCTCTATCCTTTATTACTCTAACTTGCTGCACATCCTTCCCTTCTCGATCCCTCTGCCTAGCTAACCTGTACAAGTCCTTCTCTCTTCTCTAGTATCTAACCTAGTGTACCACTCATCATATGCCTTCTGCTTGGCCTTAGACACCTCCCTCTTCACTCTGTGTTGTAACTCCTTGTATTCCTGTCTATTCTCTTCAGTCCTGTCCAGGTCCCACTTCTTCTTGGCTAACCTCTTCCTCTGAATACTATCCTGAACTTCCTCATTCCACCACCTAGTCTCCTTATCTTCTTTCCTCCTTCCAGATTACACACCCAGCACTTTTCTTCCTGTCTCCCTGATCACTTCTGCTGTAGTTTCCCAGTCATCTGGCAGCACTACCTGACCACTCAGAGCCTGACTTCTGTCTAAATTCCTCACAACATTCCTCCTTTTTCAGCTTCCACCACTTGGTTTTCTTCTCTATCTCTATCTTTGACCTCTTCTTCTTACAGACCATCAAAGTCATCCTACACACCACCATCCTATGCTGTCTGGCTACACTCTCTCCCACTACCACAGTCACTAATCTCTTTCAGATTGCCTCTTCTACATAGGATGTAGTCTACCTGTGTGCTCCTACCTCCACTCTTGTAAGTCACTCTATGCTCCTCCCTCTTCTGAAAATAAGTGTTAACCACAGCCATGTCCATCCTCTTAGCAAAGTCCACTACCATCTGCCCTTCAAGGTTCCTTTCCTTAACTCCAAACTTGCCCATCACCTCCTCCTGTGTTCCCCTCACCAACATGTCAGTTAAAATCTGCTCCTATCACCACTCTCTCTGCACAATACTCTCTACCACCTCTAATTCATCTAATTCACTCCAGAATCTCTCTTTCTCCTCTAACTCACAACCTACCTGTGGGGCATAGCCACTAACATTCAACATCACCTCTTCAATCTCTAACTTCAGACTCATCACCCTATCTGACACTCTCTTCACCTCCAGAACATTCCTCACAAACTCCTCCTTCAGGACCACACCTACCCAATTTCTCTTACTATCCACACCATAATAAATATAATAATGGGCTTGAATTCTGCTCCTATACTACGAGCCTTGCTACCCTTCCACCTGGTCTCCTGTATATCCACCTTCCTTCTCTCCATCATATCAGCCAGCTCTCTACCTTTCCCTGCCATAGTACCAACATTCAGAGTTCCGATTCTCAGTCCTACACTCTTACCTTTCCTCTTCTCACTCTGTCTATGCACTCTCCTCCCTCCTCTACTTCTTCAACCAACAGTAGCCCAATTTCCACCGGCGCCCTGTAGATCAATGGTACTGATGGCGGTCAATGTTAACCCAGGCCTCGACCGATCCAGTATGAAATTCAGAGTACTGACGATTTGCATGATTAAGTTTGGCAATGTTTTACGCCAGATGCCCTTCCTGACACAAATGTCTCCTTATTTATATTGTTAGTTTTATTCAAAGTTTTTTTTTATTTCTTTGCTTGTAATGTAATGTAATTCCATACACACAATATTTATGACAGTTTAGATATTTAATTCAACAATTTAGAATTTAAATAGACAACTGTAATTGTAATATTTGTAGTTTTCTTAGCTAAATGAACCGAACTTTTTCACCTTTGAATTAGACTTAAATTCTGCTGGTTATAACCTTTAAAAGCTCACCTTCATGCCCTATGAAGTTCAGCTACTTGAAGTAGCACCCTATTAATCAGGAAAGCAAGGGAAATATATTTAATGTCTTGTAATTCCAGCCTACTTAAAAAAACATTTATTTTAAAACAACTTACTTAACCCAAAACTGAAGTGCAGGACTTTTGAATTACATATTCTATTTTTTTTTCTTTTCATGTTTCTCATGTTGTTACAATAACATTATTTTTTAAGAAAGAGTAACATTGATCATTGTAATGATCATAATCATGTTTATAGACGTTTCTATTTTAAAGCCAGTTGAGAAGGAACATATAAAACACTCTAAAGGGCAAATATAATACTGGTTTATAATTTACCATTTGCAATTTACATACAATGCCAAAGAAATCTGCTTCATATGTAAAATACTGTGCTACCATTGTGTGAAGCACAGTCAGAAGGAAAATAGCCAGGCACTCCTCCCCCTCTTTCTGGCAGTCCTAGACACCAGATGTTTGCAAAGCTAGCTAGGAAGTCCTGCTGGCGCCATTCAGGGCAGAGGGCAGGGTGAAGGCACGCGAGTTGGAACCAGGAGAATTCACTTACTGCAGGAATTGGCACATTACACAGTGCATTACCCTAGCTGGATCCCCAGTTCTTCCTAAGCCATCTGTTGAAAAGTTTTTCTGGCTCTCATGCTTAAAAGCACCTATTAATAAGAGTGGGGGAGGGCAGAACTAAAAGAAATATGTGAGTGTGTGTGATAGAGGGAGGGAGAGAGAGAGAGAGAAAGAGAGAGAGTGTCTGTTGTCTGGGGTTGGGTGTGGGGTTCATGAAAAGAAAATGACGTGTGTCTTCTTGTTTTAACTGAACTTTTTTCCATATGTTGTCATAATGGTCTTGTAAAGTATAACATTTTAACATAATTCACTCATTACATTTCTATATGCCCTTATGCACTCTGGACCAAATAAAATGATTGTCTTTTCCTGTTACATTATTTGACCTGTACATGATTTCTTAACTTGGGGTGGTTCCTCTTACCCTTCTCTTACTATAACCATAATTATCTATTATTTGGCTTAATGCATGCTAGTATCTTTATTCATATTTACTCTGTCATTCGAATCAATCTGTCTAACTGTCATGTGTATATGTTTGTATAGGAATAAAAAGAAGAAAGAAGAAGTTGACCACAGAATGATTAAGACAAGGACATAATCTACACTGATGCATCCTTACACTTGAAGTGTGACGTCACAGAAAAAAATATGATATATACTACTACTACTATTACTTCTACTACTACTAATCATCATAATAATAATATGATATATAATGTAATGCAGCAGCTGCAGACATTGAAAGTGACAACCAATTGTACAGAATACCACACTTTATTATGATAATTCTGTACAATAAAAATGATAAAAGAATAAACTGATTAAAATACTGATAAAAATTAGCTTGACAAATATTTTAGTTAATTGGTTAATAAGAGTTTAATTCACTCTTTGACGTTTGAAGATTGTAAAACTGCATGGTTAGGTTTGGAAACACATTTATAATATGCATTAATATAATTATATATAAAATAAATGTTTGATGACACAAAGACTGCATCCACCATAAATATTAAATATGGATTTAATGTTTTACCCTCATAATAAATATTTAAAACGTGTCTGTACTAAGTTAACTTATATCCATCCTGAAATGAAACTAAAATAGCATGTATTATCATTATGGAGAAGTAACACTAACTGGCTTTTTTCCTTACAGTTAGTGTTTAAAATGTATATACCTCCTCTCTAGCCTTAAACCTACTAAAAGTTATGTTTTCGATTTTCTAAATTAATAAAACTGTAAGGTCAGATTTTTTTTATTTAAAACATAGCTCCTGACAGAAAGCACAATCACAACAATAGCAGTAACAGCAAAATGATGACTAATACCAGTGTGCATGAAATTTATAAACATTTTAAATCTCGAAATGAAAACCTGACTGACAGGGATGATTTAGTTCATTTATATTTTAGTTAATGTTACATTAGTTGGTAATTATTTTCTGACTATAGTGGATGTGCCTTTTTATACCTCCAGATGTACACAAATTACATGTAATTTATGTGTGGGAGTGTGTAAACAATGCTACTCTACACACTTTTCCGCATAAAGTCCAGTATAAATTCATGCTCACCCTCCCCACTAGTTTGGTAAGCAAGGTATATTGCTTTGGGTTTTAGTCATTGAATGTACATATACAGTGTGTTACTGATATGAAATGTTCAAATATTACAGTATTCAAAAGTGATAAATCTTTAATTTGAAAATGGTTAAAGGTTAGATTCTTGGAGTCCCAGAAAAAATATAATATATGGGAACTATAGGCATATATATTATTACTTATTATGAAATAAGTCTCTGCACCCTGTTTGAATTTCTGAATTTGGGCACATTTTTAAACCAGAGGTTTTGAGCCATCCCTACAATATGAATATGAATCTAACTCCCCAAACAGGTCAGGCACAATACTCCTCTTGTAAACAAAATTTCTGAAGACCTCTGCAAAAATTACTGAAGCCAGATACATTTCTAAGACTCCATAGCATCCAAATGTAGAACATTTGAATACTCTACAATCTTCCCAGGACTAATTGTCTTGCAAAAATCTAACCCAGAGCAAGGTGTAGAATTATCAAGGAAGTTACAAAGATTCCTAGAATAATATCCAAAGATCTTTAGGCTAGGATTATTATGACTACTATCAGAAAGACCTTTTGCAAAAATCCATGGTGCAGTTGTAAAGAAGGGTCGGGACCCAGCTGGTTGGATTCCATTTGTGGAGTTTTATTAAATAATCCAAGGCAAACAATCCAAAATGTAATCCAAAAATACAGTATCAAGAAAGCAGACAGAGTTTAATGCACAATAAGACAATCCACGGAGCAAACAAATCCAAAAACACAAATAAAAAACACGTGGTCAAAAACACATTAAACAGGTCTGTACACAATTGGCAAACACAACAGAAAGCGGAGATATAACGGCTCTGTATGTAATATAACTGTAATATAAATCACAATACTTTGCCCCGATGACCAGCGTGAGCATGGTTTAAAAGCACCTAAAACACTTAAAATACGCTAAATAAAAATGTCCCTTGACCCAAACACACTGAAACTGTTCAATTAAATTCAATTTATTTTGTACAGCACCTTTTACAATGAACATTGTCTCAAAGCAGCTTTACAAAAGAAGAAAAACAGAGAAAAGGGAGGGGAAAATGAAAATAAAAAATAACTCGATATAAGTATAAAATTATTAAATTTAATTATTAAACTATTTTATCCCTATTTTATCCCTAATGAGCAAGCCTGTGGTGACGGTGGCAAGGAAAAACTCCCTGGGATGGAATAAGGAAGAAACCTTGAGAGAAACCAGGCTCAGAAGGGAACCCATCCTCATTTGGGTGACACTAAACAGTAAATAACGTAACTGTAGCTGATTAATGTCCTTTCTACAACAGCAATCAATGGCCCATGAGGAACTATTAGGTCATTGTAGTTTCTAAGGTCATTATAGACACTATTTCTTTGCTGTCACAAGCTGACAGATGAAATGGCAGATCTGTGATGGTATGAAAGTCCCCAAGTGGCTCTCTCCATGGCTGTCTCCTGGTCCACACAGATCCCTCCACAGCATCAATGGGCACCACCAAGCGACGAGACTCCGACCAGGGGTAGGGCAGTGGTCACAATGGAAACTGGCAAACACTGGGAGCTCAGGAGTGGGGTGTACAGCTCGACAGAGAAAGACAGAGAGAGAAAGAGAAAGATATTAAGTATGATTCTGATCGTGTGATGTTTAAAGACAATGTAAGATTATGTATAAAGTGCACACAGGGACTCTGGCAAGACTAGCTATGACAGCATAACTAAAAGGGAGAGCCAGAAGGTGACAGACATGAAGGCTTCCTGGGACATAAAGCATCCAACCACTTCACAGTCAGCAAACCTGAGCGACTTGCGAGGGTGGTAAGGCGACAGCATCCAAACATCCCAATGCACCAAAAACTCTATGCCCATGAACTCTATGTTCAGATCTGCTCCCTTACCTAAGAACTATATATTAAAAGCTTGACTAAACAAATGTGTCTTCAGCCTAGACTTAAACATTGAGACTCTGTCTGAATCCCAAACACTAATTGGAAGGCTGTACCATAATTTTGGGCTTTGAAAGAGCTTTTGAAAGCTCTTCCCCCTGCTGTAGCCTTTGCTACTTGAGGTACTATACCAAGTAACCAGCACCCTTTGATCGGAGTAGGCGTGGCGGATCATAAAAGACTAAAAGATCGCTCAAGTACTGTGGCGCGAGACCATTTAGTGCTTTATAGGTCAGTAACAGTATTTTATAATCAATGCGAAATCTGACTGGGAGCCAATGTAGTGTGGCTAAAATAGGAGTGATGTGTTCATATCTTCTGGTTCTAGTTAGGACTCTAGCTGCGGCATTCTGGACTAACTGGAGCTTGTTTATGCTCCTACTGCACCATCCAGACAGTAAGGCATTACAATAATCCAACCTAGAGGTAACAAAAGCATCATGAAGTGACATCATATTTCTTATCTTAGCAATATTTCTGAGATGGAAGAAGGCTACCCGAGTGATATTATCTACATGAGCTTCAAATGAAAGACCAGAGTCAATAATCACACCAAGATCTTTTACTGCTGGACAGGATGAAACAGAAAGACCATCCACTGTTACTCTGTAATCAGAAAGCTCACTTCTAACTGCATGTGGTCCTAGTACTAGCACCTCTGTCTTGTCCAAATTAAGCAGGAGGAAGTTAGTGGCCATCCAGTGTCTTATGTCCTTTACACATTCCTCTATCTTAATAAGCTGGTGTCTCTCATCTGACTTAGCTGAAACATATAGCTGTGTGTCATCGGCATAACAGTGGAAGCTAATACCCTGTTTATGAATAATTGCACCAAGGGGTAGCATATATAGGGAGAAAAGCAGTGGGCCTAAAACAGAACCTTGTGGAACACCGAACATAACCTTGGTATGCATAGAGAAGTCACCATCTAGATCTACAAACTGATGTTGGTCAGTCAAATAAGACCTGAGCCAGGAGAGGGCTATTCCTTTAACACCAACAACATGTTCTAGCCTATCAAGTAGAATAGTGTGGTCAATGGTGTCAAAAGCTGCACTAAGATCCAGTAGCAGATCCAGTAAGGAGACACAACCCTGATCAGAAGCCAATAACAGGTCATTTACCACTTTAACCAGTGCTGGCTCTGTGCTATGATGAGGCCTAAATCCTGACTGATACATTTCATAAATGTTATTTCTATGCAGGTATGAACATAACTGCTGTGCTACAGCCTTTTCTAGGATCTTGGAGATAAAGGCCAGGTTTGATATTGGTCTATTGTTAGACAGCTGACAGGGGTCGAGGTCCGTTTTTTTTAATCAAAGGTTTGATAACTGCTAGCTTAAAAGATTTAGGCACATAGCCAGTGCTTAGGGAAGAATTCATGATTTTTAGAGGGGTAGCTACTGGTAATATCTGTTTAAGGAAAGATGTGGGTAAAGGATCTAGAATGCAGGTAGAAAGTTTTGAAGAGGAAATTGGCGAAATTAGATCAGAAATAGCTTTATTATCTGAAGAAGTATTTATAGTCTGAATTTTTTGCCTGATATTGTCAATTTTTTCATTGAAAAAATTCATGAAGTCATTGCTGCTAAATATAGATGGTGTGCACTTTTCAACAGTGGTTTTACTCCTAGTTAGTTTTGCTACAGTACTAAATAAATATTTAGGATTGTTATTGTTATCTTCGATTAGGGCAGAAAGATACGCTGATCTAGCAGCACTAAGAGAATTTTTGTATCTAAGAAGGCTTTCCTTCTACACTAACTGAAATACTGATAGTTTGACGCCATTTATGTTCTAGTTTCCTAGTAGACTGTTTTAAAGCTTGTGTGTGGTCATTGTACCAGGGTGCTAGTTTCTTCTCTTTAATTATTTTCCATTTAAGTGGAGCTACAGTGTCTAGGGTGTTCCAAAACATTGACTCCAAGTAATCAGTCGCCTGGTCAAGTTCTGTGGGGTCAGACGGTGAACCAATCATGCGTGATAATTCTGGGAGACTATTGGTAAATCTCTCTGCAGTAGCAGACGTAAATGTATGCTTCATATGGTAATGTGGCAAATCGAGCATCTCGTGTCTAAGACACATTTTAAATGAAACAAGATAGTGATCTGAGATTGTGAGAGATTGCTTCCGACTGTGGAAGAGTGACTATGTTTTCTATGAGGTGCAGAGTGTGACCTCCATTATGAGTGGGTCCTATTACATTTTGATTAATACCTAATGAATCTATGATGGACACAACTGCTGTTCTCAGAGGGTCTTCTGGCTTATCAAAATGAATGTTGAAGTCTCCTACTATTAATGCTTTGTCTAAAGAAACAACAAGGTTTGAAGTAAAATCTCCAAATTCACTGAGGAATTCAGAGTATGGCCCTGGGGGTCTGTAAACAACAATTAGTGGAATTGACCCTGTGAACTTATTATTTGTAGTTGCATATGTTAGGTTAGTATAAAGAACTTCAAATGTGTTGAATTGATGTATGAGTTTTTGTGTGGCGCCTATCTTATTATCATGAATTAACTGAGACACCTCTTCCCCTGCCTGTTAGACGTGGTTGATGTATATAGCTAAAACCAGACGGGCAAGCTTCATTTAATGCTACATACTTGTTTTGTTTAATCCATGTTTCTGTTAAGCAAAGAACACTGAACTCCTGATCAGTAATCAGTTCATTAATAATAATTGCTTTAGTTGACAGAGATCTTATATTTAACAGTCCTAGCTTCAGATCAAAGGTGCTGGCTGTGCATTCACTATGATCTAGTTTTATGTTAATCAGGTTACTAAAACAAATTTTCTGATTTCTGTTAAAACATTTTCATTTGGCTCGGGGAATAGACACAGTCTCAGTGTTATGAACCCTGAGTGACGACTCATTGCAGCTAGCAGACGGTCGGATTAGCCTGCTTGTCTGCTCCCTGGCCCTGGCCCTGGATTGTCACAGATTAACTAGATCTGCTCTAAGACTATGTGCTATGCTGCAAGAAATGAGAGCAGCACCTTCCTGAGTGTGATGGACACCGTCCCGTCCTAACAGGCCAGCCTTGCCCTCAAAAGAGCTCCAATTATCTATGAAGCCCACATTGTTTTCGGAGCACCACATGGACATCCAGCAGTTCAGCGACCATAACCTGCTGTAAGATACATCGCCACGCCGCATTGGGATGGGGCCAGAGCATACTACAGCATTGGACATCACCTTCGCTAATTTACACATCTCTACAACATTACTCTTAGTAACTTCAGACTGACGAAGGCGTATATCATTAGCATTTACATGGAAAACTATCTTCGAGAACCTGTGCTTGCCTAGGACCCTAAGATTACCTGCAATGTCCGGCGCCCTGGCTCCCAGAATACACCTGAATGTGCTGCTGGAGCCCCTAAAGGCCTAGCTAATTTCACATGCCTTAAAATGGAGTCTCCTATAACCAGAGCTCTTTCAGGTTTCTCAGCGGGTGCTTCACTGAGGAGAGCAAACCTGTTGGACATGTGAAGCAGAGAGGAGTGGTGCTCCTGTGGGCGAGCCTTAGCATTAGCCTTGGCTACGCGACTATGCCGCCGAGTCGTCACCCATTCACCCCACTGTGAGGGCTCTAATGCCGGAGTTGGGGGATTACTAACTCCACCTAAGGCATCCAGACTTCCTCCTACAGACACTACACTGCTCTCACTGTCAATAACCCTCTCTAGTGTCTGGATGCGCACCTCTAAAGCTAATATCTTCTCCGTCAGAGAGCTAACTAGCGTACACTTATCACTATCACTTATCGGAGGAAGAATTACTAAACATCCTGCAGCTCACACACTGTACAAGCTGAAAGTTAGTCATACTGTATGATCACGTACCTTTGAGTGAGTTTATCCTGATAATAAAGAGATCCGGAGATGGTTTTCCTCCGATTGCTGTATGAAAACCGGAAAAAAGGCTTCTCCCGAGAGAAAACAAAAGAACAATTAACTGCAATATGCAAATAAAGATTTAGAAAATGAAGGTGAGGAACGCTGCTGTTACCAGCTACATTAAGTTTGTAGGAAGTGGCCATGCTCTTGGTTGTCATGCTTAGCTTGGCTGTTGGCCTGGGGGTGGCCCTTTGCAAAAGGCCCACCACACCTGTGAGGTAGATTGGGGCCCTTGATCAGATAAAATGTCCTCTGGCATGCCATAATTTCTGAAAATGTGGTCTAGATCCTTCACTGTTTCCATGGATGTAGGGAGATCCTTCAAAGGTACCAGTTTGCAGGCCTTGGAGAAACAATCAACTGGTGTATCCATGAGAGCTTGGGAGGTGGGTGACGAAGTCGACAAAGATGTGGACGCCAAGATATCAGGAGAGGTTCTAACAGGCCACAGAGTAGCTGTCATGGGGTTCTCACTTGTGTACACACCAGGCAGGTTTCCACATTTGTTTTGATGTCAAAGGTTATGGAGAGCCAGCAGAAGGCATTCTGGAACAACTTGGCGGTGCGGTGGATCCCCAGGTGCCCCGAACTCAGAGCAGAGTGTACCAATTGGATGACCCTGGGACGTAGGTCAATAGGGACATACTGTTTGGAGGGTGGGCAGCCTGGGGGAATCATTTCGTTGGCCAGTGCAAGATGAATCTCCTCCATGATTGCGCCATGAAGGTGCAATAGAAGGTGGGAGGATGGGTTCAGGAGTCAAGGGCTTGTTGACAGGATCATGATGATAGGAGAGGGCGTCACCCTTGCTGTTCTTTGAGGATGTTAGGTAACTGTAAAGAGGAATCTCATAAAGAAAAGAGCTCACCGGGCTTGACGGGGGTTAGGCCGTTTAGTGTTCTTAATGTACTTCAAGTTTCGGTGGTCTATGATGACTTGGAAGGGATGCCACACCCCCTCCAGCCAGTGCCTCCATTCTTCTAGCACCTAACCCAGAGTTGTGAAAGCACACCCCCAATGCCACAGTTGGATGCGTCTACCTCCATGATGAATGGGATGAATGTATGCTATTTGATGCTTGTCGGTGTGGGCTACACTGTAACTGCTCTCACTTTGCTGACATCCATCTCCAGTCCCTGCCGGCTGATAATGTAACCCAGGAAGGTAATGTAGTCTTTGTGGAATTCACAGAATTAATATAAATGTCATCTATGTATACAATGATGTATGTCGTTTATTCATAACAGCTTGGAATATGGCGGGCGTGTTGGTCAGGCCATACGGCATTAGGTACTTATAGTGCCCTTAGTGGTGTGGAATGTAGTTTTCCACTTGTCTCTCTCAAAACTCAAAGCTTAGGCAATTGTTTCCTCTGATGAGGCAGAGGGGAAACTGCAGTAGAAGACATTACAACAGTAGTGAGGTGAAAACCATTTCTCAATAAAATCATAAATACTTGTCTCAATTTCCCAGAAGCACCTGGGATGATCTTCAGTTCTGAAGCAATCGAGGTGAACTGCCATTTTTATAGACAAATAAAGTGGAACTTGCTAGCATATATTTGGATTTGAAAGGAATTGCCTTCCCCCAGTTCAATGTATGATCTTTATATATGATCTTGGGTATAATTATTTGTAAACATGGTATTAGCTTTCACTGGTATGCTGATGATACACAGTTGTATCAGTAAAGTTGGATATGAGACACCAGCTTAATAAAGTTGATGCTGAGTAACATCCTCCTTCTTAATTCTAATAAGACAGAGCTACTTCTTCTGGGACCACAGGCAGCTAGAAGGAAGCCTTCTAACTACATAACCCTGGATAGCCTTTCATTTGCATCATGTGCAACAATAAGTGACTTTGGTGTTATTGTTGACTACAGTCTTTTATTTGAAACTCAGATAAATAATAATTTTTAGGATAGCCTTCTTTCATCTCTGACATATTGTTAAATTGTCATAATATGATAATGTTAAATATAATCTTACTACATAACACAAAAAAATGAATTTATGCTTTTGCTATCTCTGGGATGGACTATTGCAATATTTTGTTGTCTTGATGCTAAAGCAGCATAAACAAGCTCGATTCCAGAATGCAGCAGACAGAGTCTTCACTTTAATCAGAAACCAGAAAGATAACATCAACACTATCTTATCCACATTGCACTGGCTTTCATTAAAATTTATCACTGATTATAAAATTCTAATTTTCTAAATCACTGAATGGTCTTGTGGTGTAGCAAATGGTCTTGTACCAGAGCAAATTACAAATTATTACAATTATTACAGTTATTATGATATGCCTGTATAGAGGTTGCATATTGTATATATAAACTCTTGGAATTGTGCTTTTTCTTCAGTTTAAAGATGTTCCAAGAAGCATTCTTTAAAACATAGATGAAATCAAATGTTGACTGCCTTTAAAATGCATAATAATGCACAACATTTAAACTGACTTCTGAAAAGCCTCAAACTAAAGTTGATATTTGTTGCAATTTGCTAAAAGTTAAGGTAACTGAAATTAATTACAAAAAATGAAAGCGTAAAGTTTGTAATGGACTGTTTTGGCCAGAAGCCAGCAGAGGTGTTGTCAAAGAAAAATTCCATGAGACGATATTAGGAAGAAGCCTTCAGAGGAAACAGACTCTAAAGGAACCCTTCACTTAGGTTACACTGAATAGGACAATTATATATACTTTCTTTTCTGTTTCTATTTATTATATGGTCAAAATGTGCAGTTATGTAACCAGTAAATCTATTCAAGTTTGATTTATTGATGATATCAATTGCAGACCAAAGCCATCTGTATGGTTTCTAAGTGTTACCATCCATAGTAATCGCATGTATCTGTAGGCATTTTGGACTATGCACTGTTTAGTTACTGTCTAATTACAACTCCAACCAGAAATATGGCATCTATATAGAGATCCTATATAGACAGGCAGATCCTAACTATGAAGGCATAGCTAAAAGGGAGAGCCAGTAAGACAACATCACCAGACATAAGGGTTAAAAACTATTCAAAAGGCTTGACTAAACAAATACTTTTTTAGAATTGTACTGTGTACTGAACATAAATTGGAGATTGTTCCATTAATTCATTTTTTAATTAATTCATTAATCCTTTAAACATTCCAAGTGTAAATTAAAGTTACTATTTTATCCCTATTTTATCCCTAATGAGCAAGCCTGCGGCAATAGTGGCAAGGAAAAACTCGCTGTGATGATATGAGGAAGAAACCTTGAGAGAAACCAGGCTCAGAAGGGAACCCATACTCATTTGGGTGACACTGGGCAGTAAATAATGTAAATGTAAATAAATAATGTCCTTTCTACAACAGCAAGGGCTTATGGGGAACTATTAGGTCAGTGTACTTTCTGAGTTCATTATAGGCACTAATTCCTTGCTGTTGCAAGCAGACACATGTAACAGCAGATCAGTGACGGTGTGATAGTCCCCAAGTGGCTCTGTCCACAGCTGTCTCCTGGTAACAGGCTGTCCACAGTGCACCCTCTTGTGACCATCATGCACTCCTACACCCATATATTAAGCAAAAATATTTTTTGCCAGTTAACATAATTTTAATACTGATTTTCAACTAACCGCAGAACTGATTAAAATATTGTTATAACAAAATAAAATTGACATCAACAAAAAATCATGAGATTAATTATGCATGCACACGCAGTTACCATATATATTAGTTTTGCCGTTTGTGTGCTCTTAAAGTATTCTGTCCAAAAAATGATTGAAAAAAGAAAATTATCAGGAAACGACGCAAAGAAGAGGAGCAGAAAAAAGCAAAATAGAGGTAAGAATCACAAGTTAACGACTGTGTATTAGCTTGTTATGTTTTTGTAGTATTTTGAAATAGCCTTTTTAGATCATCTTAACTGGCAACACTGACACTGTGGAACGTTTTTTATTTTATTTTACTTTATTTTCTTTGAAATAAATGTAAGCTTTTGTAATGTTGATTTAATTTCAGTTACATTACTGCTTGCTTTTAATTCACCAAAAAGTGTCTAAATGTCTTTGATGACTATAATCTAGCATTCATGAATTGAAATATTGTAAGTTATATCATTTTTCACTGTATGCACAAAATGGAAATGAAAAGTAGGGGGCTAATTAGACAAACTAGCTAGCTTGCTGGCTAATAACTACAAATAATTTACAATTTGTAGCCTTTATTTTCTTGCTTTTGTTGTCTGTTAGACTATTTTAGGCATTTTATATTGCTTATATTTCTCTTTTATTACTCTTTGTTGTAATAAGTACTTGTCACTGTATGCTATTGGGTTGCATTTCTCTGTTTGGGAGTATTGCTCATTTCTGGTCTCTTCAATATTTTAACAGATTCACTCCTAAAATACCTACAAGCGTCTTCAATCTCCATCAGTGTCATCTCAGTTTGCTCCCAGTGACCAAAGTGATCCAGCCTCTTCAACCACTGCATCTCAACTTCACACTTTGTCTACCTCAACTTTGACTGCTACTGAAGAGCACCTCAGCAGCTCACTTAGCCCCACTGAGCCAGTAACTGCTGTTGAGAGGTCCCCAAGTTCTGCCTCTTCCCCTTGTGAATCTCTCTCTGTTGCTGAGTCCAATAACCCACAACCCATCTCCTCCCCACTCATCCTCAGCACTGGAGCCCCACAAGGCTGGCCTGATCACAGATAATTATGAGATGGCCTACAGAGAAAAGGTGAGCACTCTGACACGCTGGTGCCAAGATCTCTCTCTCAACATCGAAAAGACCAAGGAGCTAATAGTGGACTTCAGTTAACAGGAAAGAGAACACACCCCCATCACCATCAAGGGAACTCCAGTGGAACGGGTCAACAGCATAAAGTTCCTCGGGATACACATCACTGAAGACCTCACATGGACTGTTCACACAGATGCAGTGGTGAAAAAGGCTCACTCTTCGGTGCAAACCCCAACATACTGAAGTCTGAACTGTGGAGAGCATCTTGACCAGCTACATCACCATGACCATGACAGCTTCTTCCCCCAGGCTGTCAGCCCACTAAACAATCAGGACAAACAGTACACCACACATCACTCACAGTTTAACAGCGAAAAGCACCGCACTTTATACCTCGCCAGTCTTGAACATACTGTATCTGTACACTGTACATAGCACACTGAACACTGTTGAAGTACATAACATTTATGCTGCTACACACATTACACTGTGATTATTTTTTTTATCTTTCTCTCTTAATTTTAACCTCAATTGTACATATCAAAGCGTTTACACATTTACAACTGCAATGTCTGGAGCCACACTAAAGAATTTCACTCACTTCTGCACTTGTGTGTTTATGATGTGACAATGAAGAGATTTGATTTGATTTGATTTGAGAAGGTGACAAACATAAAGGCTTCCAGAGACATAAAGCATCCAACCATTTCATAGTCAGCAAACCTGAGCGACTTGCTAGGGTGGTAAGGCGACACCCTTTGATCGGAGTAGGTGTGGCAGTGATGTGTTCATATCTTCTGATTGTAGTTAGCACTCTAGCTGCTGCGTTCTGGACTAACTAGAGCCTGTTTATTCACGACAAAGTTTATTTATTTACGACAAAGTTTGTCTGCATCATGGAGTGACATCATATTTCTTATCTCAATATTTCTGAGCTGAAAGGAGGCTACCCTTGTGATATTATCTACATGAGCTTCAAATGAAAGACCAGAGTCAATAATCACACCAAGATCGTTTACTTCTGGACATGATGAAACCGAACGACCATCCAGTTACCCTGTAATCAGAAAGATTACTTCTGGCTGCATGTGGTCCTAGTAGGAATGAATCCGACTCGTAAATACCAGTGCGCACTCCACACCAGTAGATGGCGTACATACACATATTGTTGTTTGCCAACCGCCACAAAGCTCAAGAAGGAAACCTTTTTTCTCCTCGACTAAGGCATGTAACACATGAAGGGTAGGATCACGAGATTTAAGGCGCTATTTTCCAGTAATTTTAAATTGAACATACGTTAATCTAATGGACAGTGAAGGCGTGAGGACTGACCCCCAGCTGCAGCAGTTCATTGAAACTGAGTCTCAAAAGCAAAGATTTCAGCAGCTGGTTCACCAAATGACGGAAGTCTGTTGGGTAAGTAAAGTCAAAGCAAGCTAATCATATTAGCATTAAATTGCTTTAGCTTTCTGAGTTAATATGATACGCGACTCTATTTTGGTAAAGTTGCTGCTGTTAAGATAAGATGTGGGTTATTTATTATCAAAATTTTTATTATTGTCAGTTAAGTGTATTGAAATAACATCAATGTAAATTCCCGTTTTTCATTACAGAGCACAAACATAAATATTTAGTTTTAATTTAACTGCATCCTTTTATGCACGCACTGTTATTTTATTTTATTCAGAACACATACAGGCTCATTCAACTTTCCTGTCAGCTCAAACCAGTATGGCCAGTCTCCTCTGACCTATTTCTCAACCAAGGATTGTCACCACACTCTTAAAACAAATGGTTCTATTTAGAACCCCAAATGGTTCTTTGAATCCAAGTGAGATGGTTCTTTTTAGAACCATTTAAGGGTTCTTTATTATTGAAAGAGTTATTTATTATTGAATAAGAAAATATAACCAATCCAGAAAATTAAAAAAGTTTAAATTTATTGAATTTATTATACAAAAATATTAGTGTCATATTTAAAATTGCACCTCTGTATTAGACAGCAAAACTTTAAATTATTTTACATTTAAAATGTTTAATTATGTTCAATCATTTAGTTTTAATTATTTTACTTAAGCATTTTCAATTTTTAATAAACATACATAAGCTTGTTTATGTACTGTATGTACATATACAGTACTTAACTTTTACATGTATCTCTGAAATGAGGAAAAACAAATCACAATGCAGATAAAACCAATACATGAACAATTAAAACATCTATTAAATAGCACTACAATTTATACTTCTTTTGCAATCCTGATGATGTTTGGGGCCATTTCATTTAGAGATGTTTCCATGTTCTTTGGCAAGTCTGTGCCAAACCTCATCGTCATTTCATGCAGCATCTTAAATACAAAACATTTGTTTACTTCAGGTGCATATATCCAAATTACACACTTTCAGTCAAACAAGTTCCTTAAAGTCAGCATAAACTGGAGGTTGCAACTGACTACCATATAGTGATGTATTTCCGAGACAGAATGTTCAATAAGAAAAAGAGTGGCCATGGTAAAGTAATCAAAATTACTCCAGGCATTGAAGCCCATATGATTAAAATAACATGAACTTGATTAGAAATACAGTGTAGACATCTAGATCATATTTTCTATTCAATTTACAATTCATTTGTTGTGAAATTTCATTAAAACATTGACATTTCTGAGTGACCTCAATTTTTAACAGCTATATATATATATATATATATATATATATACTTTGTATTTGGCAGACGCTTTTATCAAAAGGGACTTAAAATACATTTAATCTATACATTTATCAGTATGTGTTCCCTGGGATATCCTTTTGCATTGCATTGCTGTACCAAATGAGCCATAGGAATTCACAAAAATATAATATACATTGATTTTTCTTATCTGCCTGGCACAAAATGTAACAGTGTTTACTCACAAGCTGTGGCACTCCAAGAAAAGGAAACTGCTTCATTACTTCAGCTGCAGGCCTCTCCATAATCTGTACTCTTTGGAAAAGAATGCGCTTCATCTGGCTCTTGACCTCAGATTAACTGGGGTTGCTTTTACGCAACTCCAGGGTGATGGCATTAATGTGTTCCCGGAAACTTTTCTCATCCTAACCCGTTACTTCCAGGTCCAACACAATCTGAAGTAGGAAGACAGTATTGTGCAGTATGTAAATATGAATCAAAGTCACAGAATAAAATATTTAAGATTGAAACATCAATCTTAAAAACTGATGTATCACTTAAGGAAAACTAAACCAAATACCTCCTGTGAACAAGCAGAATCATTATATGCTGTTATATCCAATGGTTCTCTTCTACATTTTGCACTCTGAAATAATAGTCAACATGTTTTTCATGTTAAGACAAATTTAATCTGCCTTGACACAAAATTTATTTAACTGAACTTGCCTTTTATTGTCGACTAAGTCCCTCAGAGTCTGTCTGTCCAGCACACTTCCTTTTGATCCCATACTTCTCCTTCATTTGCAGGACGATTGATGAGCTAACCAAGGGAATCCTTTTTTTTTTAAAGGCATTCCAACAAGGTATCCAGTAGACACATTTATACTTTCTTTTAAAGTAGATTTTTTTTTTTCTGTGAGATTTTTTAATGAGCAATGACCCCAATGTTTTCACAGTTTTAAAAGAGCAGCAATATGTACATACATAACCAAAGGAGCTGTCATCCTTCAATAATGGAAAGCGGGTGATCAAACTCCCCAGAACATCTCCATACATTTTATGATTTGGGTACCTAAGAAATATAATAAAATGTATTATTTCAGTACCCAACAACCAACATGTTTGACATTTACCTGTTATAAAATACAATGAAATACAATACTGAAAAGTAACAGTCTGATCAATGTTGGAGCTAAAAAGTGCACGAAAGTGGACCTCGCGGGCCAAAGTTAATAACTTGTTGAACTACACCTGTTAACATGGGCCTGAGAAACATACTCACCGCAAACTGAGTATGTGTGAAACTGCGACAAACATTCACATATCATACCCTCCGCCTTCCACCCGGTTCACTTTTTTTTAAATCGGTGCCTATCGTTAGCTTACCGTTAGCGAACAGCGCGCGCGCTTCATTGAAATTAATATTCACGCTTCTGTCTCGAAGCTCGTCTCCTTATAACACAGCTGTCTAATTGTTGTTGACAATTTAATTAACATTGAAAAGGAAATAAAGGGAGACTGTAACTTAATTCATTTAAAAACCGGAGCAAAATCAATTTAACAGGGCTTTCTGAACCGACGGCTGAGGAAGCCCGTCAGTGCTACCCAGCAGTATTTTTAACTGAGGTAAATATTATCCATTTTGCTTCTAGTATTACTATTTAACACAAGGGCTACTCTTACAATTAGAAATATTAACTGATGATACTAAATATTTCAGTAATATGATTTCAAAAATGTAAAAACTTAACTTACCTGAGGGTATGAACGGGCAGAAATGGCGGACTCCTCAGTTTGAAAAATTAACTGTCGCTGTCTCGAGGCTCATCTTCGCCAATACACCAATAGGAATTCAAGGATGATGAAACACATCTACGTCAGCAGAGGGCATTTTTACCATTATTTGTTTTTAATGCCCCCTTCGGGTTAACCATCACAATATGGTATAGTACGAAATAAAGAAAACACCTGGTTAGTTTATTTATTTCGCAAAATGATTCGTCAAAAAGGCAAACTATAATGTATTAGGAAATATAAGTTTCATACTAATGTACAAACTTGCACAAAAAAGCTCAAATGATACATTGACTAGATATTAATATTTATTGACTCTCGTTTTTCACTACAGCAGTCATTCTCCTGGGTCTTGACTCAAAAAGCTTTGTGAATGTGTTGTGTAGGCCTATAATTATTGTGTAATCTTTAGTTTACATTTCAGTCATAAAACATGAATTATAGAACCATTTTAATAAAAAAGGTTCTTTGCTCTCCAAGGGTTCTACATAGAACCATTTATTTGGTAAAAGGTTCTATTGGCCAAGTACAGAACCCCAGGGTTCTATATAGAACCTCAAGGAACCCCCCTTTTTTTTTTTTTTTTTTTTTTTTAAATAGAGTGCACAACCTCACAGTATGATCTTTTGTTTTTTGCACCATTCTTACCACCGTTTATACACTGCATGTATATGTTGGAGAAAAGTGTTCAAAACTATAAGGATTATTGTCCTTGGAAAAAGTAAAACCTAATAAAAAGTAAAGTAAATGGTCTTATTGCCAAATGAGTGTTGACCACAACTCTGGAGGACAAAAGTGCTTATAAATAACTAAGTGGTTGAATTATTTATGAAATTGGAAATTTGCAAAATACCAATATAATTCATGTTTTAGATATTTTTTAATTATATTTTATTTTACAATTTTGACTTTCAAAATATATATCGATCTGTCTTGTGTGAGTAAGTGTTAACACTTGTGCTCAACACTCATTGCACAATAAAACATTTTGTCTTTATACTGGGTTTTAGTTAGACTTAACTAAATTTGCACACACATTTCCTTTAAAACCTGATGTAGTCACTGTACAAAGTTAACATAGTATCACAAATGTGTAATTAATAGTTTTCCTATTTTAAATGAAAAAGGAAATTCAATTTTTTTTAATTGAAAAGCAGCTGCCAGTCCCCTAATGTACCATCAAGTGCACCTTAGCCTATTGGAACACCTCCTCCAAGCTGGGCTTCTCCAGATATTAGGGGTAGATGACAAACTGCTCACTGGGTCTCTGGGCAGGCCCACATTGCCACCTCACTGGAAGAGCTCAATAAAGGTTTTTGGCTCATCCTGAGATCCTTTTTTAGACATGTAATAAGCTGTTACTGGAGTACCCACCAGGTGAACCAAGCTCTGAAGCACCTGTTGATCATCAAACTGTTCCTGGAGGAGAGCCTCCAAACACTGCTGTTGCTCTGTGTGCAGTTCAAGAATAGCGTAATGTTGGCTCTGATCTATTTGGAAAGACTGGTTTCTTAACCACATATGTGTCTGATTTGGCATTGGAATATAATGTTTTCACCATCACTGGTTGTATGAGTGACACATTACAAATATATACCAAAATGCAAAAATCAGACCATAAATGTGTTGCAAGTGTGAAGCAGCAGGCAGATGAACAGCCATACTGTTTCAATCAAAATTAACATAGTTAATATCACTGAACTCTGAAATTTTAGTCATCATAACTCCATGCAGTGATTTTGAGGATGCAGTCCTTAATACTTGTTAGGGCCCAAGCACTAGCAGTGCGAAGGGCCCTCTTGTTCTTCTAAGGATTATTCTTTTTTTAGGGCCTGAGCACCGAAGGAGCAAGGCCAGAGGCCTTGCACCGTAGGTGCGGAAGCCCTATTGTTTTCGTTAGAATTTTATATATATATATTTTTTTTTCAACCTTTCGGGGCATTTCGGACCCCTTAACATGCTCAAAAACTCTTGAAAATCAGCAGACAGGTTGGAACCTACGGCCATTAGGACGTCACTGTGGCTCAGCCCTGGGCGTGGCACAAACAGGGTCCAGTATGATCTGAAGACATTGAGGAGTTAAAATTGTTAAGGGATTCTTAATATCTCAAACGGTTCAGCTGGGAGGAGCCCTTAAACTTATGGCGAATAAAAGGAAACAGGAAAGGACTAATAACTTCGGTGTATACTGAGTGATGTAAATCAAACTTCAACTTTATGTTAAGAGAAGAAAGCTGATCACACGGACATGACTACTGTGAATCTCAGTCATAGCGCCACCAACTGGCAGCAGGAAGTGTGTCACTTTTAGAAATCTAATGTTTTGTCCCTTACTTTCACCTGATTTAGTCACAGAATAATTTCAAGACATGGCTGATGTGAAACTGTGAAGGAATTTGTAATATTTTGAATGATGTTGCTATGGTGAGGATGTAAATAAGAACATAATTGAAGAAAATTAATGTTCTTATATCTTAACAGTGGAAAGTCCTACTGTTTCAAAACATATTATATAGAAAGAACAACTGGTTGTGAGTAAGTTTGCTTAGTTTCATGATTTTGTGATGCTCGCGTGGCTCACAACAAATTTTTACATTTATCCATACATTTGTCAATTGACTAGACATGGTTTTGACCTGACTCCTGCAGTGCTAGACTATGTCCACTAGAGGCTCTTTTCCCTTTATTTATTTTTTAAATATGGCTTCATGTTCACAATTAATATATTATCATATCATAATATCATCATATACATCAATATATAGCAATACATTTAGTAATAAAATATTTATACAAATTTTTCCTTTCCTGAAATGTGTAGACATTTTTCTGGGTGAATACACAGTTTTATATACACAGTTTTGCTTAAAAACTGTGCACACAACATTATGGGTGACATCAGAGTTCAAAAGAGGACAAATTGTTGGAGCACGTCTCGCTGGCGCATCTGTGACTGAGACAGCAAGTCTTTGTGATGTATCAAGAGCCACGGTATCCAGGGTAATGTCCGCATACCACCAAGAAGGACGAACCACATCCAACAGGAGTAACTGTGGACGCAAGAGGAAGCTGTCTGAAAGGGATGTATCCAAAAAACATAAAACCACAGCTGCCCAACTCACTGCAGAATTAAATATGCACCTCAACTCTCCTGTTTACACCAAAACTGTCCGTCAGGAGCTCCACAGGGTCAATGTACATGGTCGGGCTGCTATAGCCAAACCTTTGGTCACTTGTGCCAATGCCAAACGTCGGTTTCAATGGTGCCAGCAGCGAAACTCTTGGGCTGTGGACAATGTGAAATATGTATTGTTCTCTGATGAGTCCACCTTCACTGTCTTTCCCACATCCGGGAGAGTTATGGTGTGGAGAAGCCCCAAAGAAGCATACCACCCAGACTGTTGCATGCCCAGAGTGAAGCATGGGGGTGGATCAGTGATGGTTTAGGCTGCAATATCATGGCATTCCCTAGGCCCAATACTTGTGCTAGATGGGCGCGTCACTGCCAAGGACTACCGAACCATTCTGGAGGACCATGTGCACCCAATGGTTCAAACATTGTATCCTGAAGGCGGTGCCGTGTATCAGGATGATAATGCACCAATACACACAGCAAGACTGGTGACAGAGTGGTTTGATGAAAATGAAAGTGAAGTTGAACATCTCCCATGGCCTGCACAGTCACCAGATCTAAATATTATTGAGCCACTTTGGGGTGTTTTGGAGGAGCGAATCAGGAAACGTTTTCCTCCACCAGCATCACGTAGTGACCTGGCCACTATTCTGCAAGAAGAATGGCTCAAAATCCCTCTGGCCACTGTGCAGGACTTGTATCTGTCATTCCCAAGACGAATTGATGCTGTATTGGCTGCAAAAGGAGGCCCTGCACCATACTAATGAATTATTGTGGTCTAAAACCAGGCGTTTCAGTTTCATTGTCCAACCCGTGTGTCTGTGTATGTGTAATATGTATGTATATGTGTGTATATATATATATATATATATATATATATATATATATATATATATATATATATATATATATAATATATATATACACTATATTGCCAAAAGTATTCGCTCACCTGCCTTGACTCACATATGAACTTAATTGACATCCCATTCCTAATCCATAGGGTTCAATATGACGTCGGTCCACCCTTTGCAGCTATAACAGCTTCAACTCTTCTGGGAAGGCTGTCCACAAGGTTTAGGAGTGTGTTTATGGGAATTTTTGACCATTCTTCCAGAAGCGCATTTGTGAGGTCACACACTGATGTTGGACGAGAAGGCCTGGCTCTCAGTCTCCGCTCTAATTCATCCCAAAGGTGTTCTATCGGGTTGAGGTCAGGACTCTGTGCAGGCCAGTCAAGTTCATCCACACCAGACTCTGTCATCCATGTCTTTATGGACCTTGCTTTGTGCACTGGTGCACAGTCATGTTGGAAGAGGAAGGGGCCAGCTCCAAACTGTTCCCACAAAGTTGGGAGCATGGAATTGTCCAAAATGTCTTGGTATGCTGAAGCATTCAGAGTTCCTTTCACTGGAACTAAGGGGCCAAGCCCAGCTCCTGAAAAACAACCCCACACCATAATCCCCCCTCCACCAAACTTTACACTTGGCACAATGCAGTCAGACAAGTACCGTTCTCCTGGCAACCGCCAAACCCAGACTCGTCCATCAGATTGCCAGATGGAGAAGCGCGATTCGTCACTCCAGAGAACACGTCTCCACTGCTCTAGAGTCCAGTGGCGAGGTGCTTTACACCACTGCATCCGCCGCTTTGCATTGCACTTGGTGATGTATGGCTTGGATGCAGCTGCTCGGCCATGGAAACCCATTCCATGAAGCTCTCTGCGCACTGTTCTTGAGCTAATCTGAAGGCCACATGAAGTTTGGAGGTCTGTAGCGATTGACTGCAGAAAGTTGGCGACCTCTTCGCACTATGTGCCTCAGCATCCGCTGACCCCGCTCCGTCAGTTTACGTGGCCTACCACTTCGTGGCTGAGTTGCTGTCGTTCCCAAACACTTCCACGTTCTTATAATACAACTGACAGTTGACTGTGGAATATTTAGGAGCGAGGAAATTTCACGACTGGATTTGTTGCACAGGTGGCATCCTATCACAGTTCCATGCTGGAATTCACTAAGCTCCTGAGAGCGACCCATTCTTTCACAAATGTTTGTAAAAACAGTCTGCATGCCTAGGTGCTTGATTTTATACACCTGTGGCCATGGAAGTGATTGGAACACCTGATTCTGATTATTTGGATGGGTGAGTGAGTACTTTTGGCAATATAGTGTAACTGATATAGTAATATAGTTTAGAGGGAGAGTCATTGTCCCTTTTGACATCACTGGACATTGCTATGATCTGTTTCATTACACCCAAACTGTCACTTTTGCCCTTATATAGTTTAGAGCGAGAGGCAGTTGTCTTTTTGCCATCAGTGTACATTGCTGTGATCACTTTCATTAGACCCAAATTGTCACTCTTGTCCTTTTGATATTTCCCCTTTAAATGCATGTACCCACTGTGCCTACTTTGTCTGGTGTGCTTGGGCGGCGATGCCACCATTGCTTGGGCCCAATCATCGTTGCTTGTAACTATATTTCCTGTTTATGACCTAGTGTATGACCTAGATAATACATAGCAATAAATATTAAATTAATGATAATCAACATTATATTTTACAGTAGCCTACACATTATATATTTTACTTATTAAGACTATCGCTTATTTGGCTTTGCTGAAGCATACAGTTCTCATTAGCAGTGAACTCTAATATTATGATTAGATTATAATTTTCCCAAAGAAAACATGTATAAACAAACCAGTGGCCCTAAAACAGAGCCTTTTGGAACACCAAACGTTACCATAGTAAACTAGAGAAGTCACCATTTACATCTTTTTTTTTTTTTTTTGCAAATTATTTTTATAGAACAATTATATACAAATATGTCAAAGAACAATGAGTGAAGTATATTATTGTTTTTATAAAACAAGAAAAAAGAGAAATGAAATGAGAACAAACCCAAAAACACACGCAAACGCACATTCACACCCCCTCCCCCCACCCCCCACATCCTCCAGCTCGAATCTGTGTGAATCAGAAAGGTTACTCGGATGCATGACCTAATTCAGACAAACTTTCAGGCAATACCTGTAAATTTGTGAAATAAGAAATTAGTGGTTGCCATTTGTGAAAGAACATATCAGTAGCCTCTCAGTGTGTATTTAATCTTCTCCAACTTAAGAAAAAATAATAAATCTTTAATCCACTGAGAGATAGAGGGACACTCAATGGACTTCCAGTGTAAGAGTATGGAGCATCTGGCCAATAAAGAAAGAAAGCGATAACATCTTTTTGTGCAGAACTCAAAGGGACTGAATCATCCGGAATGCCAAATATGGCAATTAATGGACATGGTTTTAACTGCACCCCAAGTATAGTGGACATGATATTGAAAAAACCTGTCCAAAAGTCCTGCAAGTTTGGGCACAAAAAGAACATATGACTTAGATTACAGGGAGAGGCATGGCACCTGTCGCATCTATCCTCAACATCAGGATATATTTCAGCCAGCCTAGATTTGGAATAATGTACTCTGTGCAAAACCTTAAACTGAATAAGACTGAGGCGGGCACAGGAAGTGCTGGAGTGTATCCTGTCTATGGCTTTCTCCCAGCATTCCTCACTCCACTGCAATCCCAATTCATTTTCCCCAAGCAGTCCTGGTTTTAGTAATTATACCATTATTAAGCGATAATATAAAATTATATATTCTTGAAATAACATCTCGCTGATATGGATTAAATGTGAGCAGGCTTTCCCAGGGCTGCTTGGGAGGTACAGAAGGAAAATCAGGAAAACATCTGGACTTGTAGGTAACGAAAGAAACGAGATGCAGGCAGCTCATACTCCAAGGACAGACTAGCAAAACTTTTAAAGACTCCATCTTCATACAAATTATAACAATGCGTGATGCCTTTGTACCATGTTGAAAATGATGAATCTAGAAGTGATGGGGGAAACAAATGATTTTTATTCAATGGACCTATTTGCAGTTCCAATGCAGTTGCAATGGACGCAGTTCCAAATTTAAAATGACGTCTAAATTGATACCACATTTTAAGTGTATTAAATACTACTGGATTATCAGTATATTGAGTGGGCTTGATTGGAAAGGAAGTGCAAAGTAGAGCTAATATAGAGGATGATTTACAAGACAGTAATTCTAATTTGCACCATGGAGATTCAGATGAGTTTATCCAAAAATTTAATTTTTGAATGTGTGCAGCCCAGTAATATATTTGAAAATTAGGCAGAGCAAGTCCACCACTAAGTCTACATCTCTGTAATAAGGTCTTACGGATTCTAGGAGGTTTCCCACCCCAAAGATAAGAGCTTATGATTTTATCGAATGAATCAAAAAAGTATTTAGGTAGAAATAAAGGAAGTGATTGAAAAAAATAAAGAAATTTAGGAAGAATGGTCATTTTAAAATGCCGCGATTCCGCCCGCAGTTTGCCGTGAGATTCTGTGAGTCGGTGCTTTGGTATTTAAATGCATGTGTTGTACTTCACAGAATTTTCACCAGGTGGCACATGGTACAACTCTGGCCAGAGCACATTATACAGTATAACACAGTTCTTATATATATATTTTAATACTTTAATACATATATAGTAATATTTACATTTTAAATGAATATGTATAAATTTACCTGTGACTGTGTGAGTGTAAAGCTGCGAAGTATTTTTATGTGCTTTGTAAATACTTAATTGTGCTGGTGTTTTCCTGCCATCTGCGCATAACTTTTTTTGTTCAACTTTAAAGATGCCTGTGCAAAGATAAAAATTAAAATGGAAAACCTCTTGAGATTAAAGTCATTATAATGCAAAATTTAACTGGTAGTTATTCCAGAAAAAAGTCAAACTAAATAAAATTGTGACAAAGTAGTAATATTTCGCGAATAAAGTTAACACTATGAGACTAAAGTAAAAATCACGAGATTCGTAGCAATACGGGATTAAATTCGTAATATTTTGAGAATAATGTCATTATTTACATTAACGTGTTTAGAGTGATGAATAATATATTAGGCCTATTTGTGTATAGTGAAATTAATGTATTAATAAAACGACTTAATGCATTAAGCTACGTTGAGAATATACGTAAAAGTGAAACTTTACTCGTTGCATGCGCATTTACAATTACTCACTGGTTGGTGATTATTGTTTCGCGCGCAGAGAGCAGCGGAAAAAAGAATGGTTTATTGATCTACCTAAATAAATATGATATGATATTTTAAAAATGTCAAAGAGACCGTCAAACATATTTTTTAATTTTTTAAAATCCACGAGAAAAGTTGGTGTGCCTGATCAAAAGAGATCATGGAACAAATGGAAAATGGAACTGCACACCTTTTATCAAGATAGTGGGAGACAGAAGCAAAGCGAGTTACACCAGTCAGTAACGGAGGACGCAACCACGTCATCGGTGACAGAAACCTCCACTGATCAGATAAATGATACTGAGCACAGTCCTACTAAATCGCATATGCAGATAGCAGAAAGCATATGGTAGCAGCATGGACGACGCTAGGCCATTTTTAGGTGGGCTTTAGCCCCCCTAACATTTCTACTCAGCCCTCCTAAAATTCTGCCATTCTCCATAAACTCTACACCAGGAACGATTCTAGGATTTTCACTTAAGGTGGGCTCAGCCCCCGATGTGGGTATAATAGTTAAAAAAAATTAATTAAAATAAAGGTTTGACTAACAAGGTAGGATGGTAAACTTATTGCAGCATTCCACTGTATGGCATAGATGTGTATAACATTTGAGTACTGAACAAGCCAAATATGAGTCTTCCTGATCTCACACACACACAAACACACTTGTCCTCTGATCCTCGCTCTGTGACGCCATGGTCTGCGGATTGAAGAATGCGTTGAAAGACGGGGAGGAGGCGAAGTCTGCCGCTGTTTTCATATGAAATTTAAAGAGGACTGAGGAGATCACCATGGCCTAGCGAAGCCCATGCTCTACACAAATTGATCTCCTCAGTCCCCTTTAAATTTTATATAAAAACACCGGCAGACTTTGGCTCCTCCCTGTCTTTCAGCGCGTTTTTCAATCCACAGACCGCGGTGTCACAGAGCGAGGAGCAGAGGACGTGTGTGTGTGTGTGTGTTCAGTACTCAAATGTTTACCATCCTAGCCTGTTAATTAATTAATTAATTTATTTTTACTATTTACCCTCATAGAGTGCGTGTAGAGAATCCTAGAATCGCCCCTGGCAAAGAGTTAAATGGCTTCGACTTGGGGCGTATATACATTCTAATGTAGCGGGTGTCAGTATTTAGGAACACATATCATCTGAAATATATGATCGATATGGAACAGAATAATACACAAAACCATTCAGCAACGGGTTAATGTTTATAATTGCGCTACCACCAGTTAGTGACGTCATGTTCCGGGAAAACTGAAGTTGTGTGGTTGGTGTCGGTCACAGCAGCGAGAGACTGCTGGTTTTGTTCCGGAAATTATTCATTTACAAATTAAGCACTGTTTGGGGGGCAATATCCAGACTTGGACCAGGACCGATTGCAATATTTGAAGGGATAATGGACCGGTCTTTCTTCGAGGAAACTATCATAAAAGAAACCGCCGCCCAATGTAATCACTCAATAAAAACCTTAAAATAATAAAAACGTGGTCTGATTGCATTAAATCAAAAATAAACATTACGCAGACTCTTCAGCTTGCTCATCATTTTGGTTAGGAAATATTAAACCGATTAAACTAACTAAAGACTAGATTGTGACATACAAAGGTGAGTTATTATACAGTTTTATCCCCGAATTTGGCACCGTGTTCTGACAATCTAACTTATAAGAGTAAACCCTCCCCAACCCTAAAAGTCAATGTGGGGGAAGCATTGTGGGGGAAGATATCTCAGATCGTCTGAACACTGCTCAAACCGGTTTTTACATGTAAATTACATTTAGCACCTCTTTGGGGAAGAAAGGCGAAGAGATCGCCTCAAAAACATCGTAAAACTTCCGATATTTTAATCCACTAACAAACAGCTGTCTGGGTTAGTCTATGTATATTAATGTACATTTAAGCTGTGAAACAATTAACGAACAATATTAAATCAGATAGTATATCAAAACTACTGTAATAGGCGGAGGCTCCTGTAAAGCTTTTTATATGCCATTTAATGTCAAAGAAATGCGCTACATAAACTCGGATGAATGTGGGAAGTAAGAATCAGAGTGCACGAGTTTACAGTACTGTACATAGCAGCGGGCTGCAGGAGTAAGATGCCGCAGTGATTATTAAACAGAGACCATGTTCAGATAGATGTATTTCATAGTTAGAAGTATTTTAGAGAATATATAAACGTGACATAAGATAATATATAAGTGCTACAGTAACGATCAAACGCGTATGATGTAAAAACTATTAATAACTGAGCCACAAAAATGTTAGAGCCATTTGACCAGTCCATAAACAAATTTTTACATATTGCTATAATATTATAACAATGGCTTAAAATAGCTTTTAGGCACAATATGTTTTACCCATTACACTCAAAACAAGTGTGTAAGTAGAAGAAGGGCGCATTTGTAGAATCTTGAGATTTTTTTTAAACGTATCCTGATGGATGCTCGCGCACCGTGTTCAGCTGCCTGCAGGGCAATGCGCTCTTCCCACTACCATCACACGCAATAAAACCTCACTCCATGTTATCACATTGAAAACTCACAGCTGAAAATGTTAAATATGAATTCCACATGTTTACTTTCTTTGTTGCTTGTTTTAATCTGCTTCTGAGAGAAACTCTGTGGCCAAGCACATCATTTAATGTATTTGACTTCATGCAACATTATTAAACTCATGCAATATAGGGATTAAGTTGTAATGTTTTATTTATAATGCCATATACATCGTGTTTGGAGTAATGTTCAAAGCAGATAAGTTATACCTACCTTATTATTAAAACAGGTAGATGCGCATGCAACGAGTAAAGTTTCAGTTTTACGCGTATTCTCAACGTAGCTTAATGCATTAAGTCGTTTTATTAATACATTAATTTCACTATACACAAATAGGCCTAATATATTCATCACTCTAAACACGTTAATGTAAATAATGACATTAATCTCAAAATATTACGAATTTAATCCCATATTGCTACGAATCTCGTGATCCAAGCACATCATTTAATGTGTTTGTCTTCATGCAGCGCTTCACAGACCAATCGGTTTATGACATCAAAGTAGCCTACTGCAAGAACAGACTGCTCCGTAAGCTTTTAAATAGCTTTTGAATACGCCAATTGCTCTCCGCAGTGCCACGTTATGTTCATCGATTTCAATGTACACGAAAAATGACTGCCGCCTACTGGTCTCATCTTTCCTGCGCGAGAGTGTGACTCACAATGCCGCGAGTCGTCGCGGGATTCCTGTCCCTCTGACATGCATTCTTAACTGCCACATCTGTATAGAGGGAGGAATAATATGATTTAAAAACTGCATTGATCTCTATGGGATCAGTAGTAATAATATTTGAATCATTTTTTATTTGTGGTATTATGCTTGAAGCAGCCTGTCGTTTTAGCTGATGTGCTAATAATCTACTTGATTTATCACCATATTCATAATACGTTCCCTGAGTTTGTAATAACATACGTTCAGTTTCTTCTGTTGAAAGATCAAATTCTGTTTGCAAATCAATGCGCTGCTTGTACAACTCCAGAGAAGGATTGGATGCATACATATGATCGAGTTTGCTAATAGATGAAAGTTCATTGAGCCTAGTCCTGCGACTTCGATGTAGGAAAGCAGAATATGAAATGATTTGCCCGCTAAGATAAACTTTGAGAGTTTCCTATAATAACGTGTAAGAAGTGGAATCTAGATGGGTAAACAACAAAAATTCGTCAATAGCTTTAGAAATGAATAAACAAAAATCTTTGTCCGCTAGAAGAAGCGAGTTAAACCGCCAAGAAGATGGGGTTAGGAGTTGAAAATTGGATATTCAGTGATAAGGGAGCATGGTCAGAAATTACAATACTTAAATAATCTGAAGAGACAACAGAGGGATTAAGACTGTCAATAAAAAAATAATCAATTCTAGAATATGAATGGTGCACTTGAGAAGAAATATGAGAATTTTTTTGCCTCAGGATTGCAGAATCTCCATGGGTCTACAAGGCCTTTCTGGGACATGAAATTAAAGAATGTTTTAGACATGGCAGACTGGGACACAGGGCAGGAGCTAGAGCGATCCAAAACTGGATCGGAAATCTCCCCCAAAAAGTAATTTTATAATAAAAGTAATTTATTTGCAAAACCTGGATCACTGAAATTTGGAGCATATACATTTACTAGCAAAACCTTGGTCTGGAATAGTGTCCCTGCAACAATAAGATACCATTCCTGTCAGCAGTTATATGGGTAGGTGAAAACTGTATCTTTTTGTTTATTAATATGGCCACACCCCATGATTTAGAATTAAAGTTAGAATGAAAAATTTGACCTACCCAGGGACGGAGAAGTCTATGGTGATATGGTGGTTTAACTTGAATGTGTTTCTTGTAAAAACACTATATCAGCATGTAAACGTTTCGGGTGAATAAAAACGCTAGTAGATTACCCATACCTCTGATGTTCCAGCTAAGAAAACGGACAGGTGTGCGACTCCCAGCCAAACTTGGGCCTACACAGGAATTAGCCATTTATCCAGAAAGATGTAGAGTGACAAAGAATTGCAAAGAGCCAGAAGGATGCCCCCCCCCCCCCCAAAAAAAACCCCTCTCACAAAAATAAATAAAACCAAACACAAATCTAGTCTCCATTCCTAACAGTAACCCTAGGAGACAGCAATGTAAACTATCTGAAACAAAAGTCGCTCTCACAGTAACTGTGACCACGACTCGGAGAGTGAGCCTAATGTAAAAGGAAAAAAAACAAAACAGAAAGGCTCCCACAGATTAAATAAAGCCAAGAGTTATGGGCAAATGCAAGTTATTTAAATCTTCTCATCCCCAGCTTAGAAGAACATATAGATAAATGATTAAGGTCTTAGAAGAGGGGGAAAACAACCCTAGAGGTGAATATTTCTAGGAACACCCCACATACCTTATCCAAATATATAAAATAAACTATGCATATTTATCATAAATTAAATCTGTTGTTTCCCAAGACAACCTAGGATCAGATGTGCAATATATCAAGGTAAAAACACTAACTTTACTAAATTAGAAGCTGGCATAGCCAGAAGCAGCATTAGAGAATATAAACAGATCACACATTTTGATTCAATAAGAAAAAAAAACTATTCAACAATAAGCCACAATTAAACGTGAAGTATTTGCACTGTTGCACTTCACACAGTTTGGATAGCTTTAACGTAGTCTTTGGCTTCATCCGCGGAAAGAAAATCTTTCCCTACACCATTGTAGGTGTTCCGCAGTTGTGCTGGGTAAAACGGACCATAGCGCATGCCCTCAACGTCACAGAGTTGTTCCCATTTATTGTCCAGTTTAACCAAATCTGCAGTAAGACGTTGTATCGTAATTTGCATGGAAGTAATGTCATCGGTACAATCAGAGAGCGAACGCTCCATCTCACCTACGGTACCCTTTAGCGCAGACAGCCCGGCATCGATGGCAGCCTTATCATTTGCCAGTTGTGTCTTCACAGCTTGTAATTCAGATTTTATTGTAGAGAGATCATCCCCCAATGCAGCACGTAGCTCCGCCTTAAAGAATTCGGCAATTTCGTTCCTCAAAGAAGACAATATCTCAAGCTTCAACGCACCAGTGTCAATTACAGAAACTGTCTGGAGAATAGAGGGATCAGCGTGCGGTGGTGAATCATGCGAAGGTGAGGCCATGACCTGTGGATTAGGCCTCACTTGTGTCTGAGTTGTACTGCGGGTTTTGGTGTTCTTACCGGACATCATAACCGCCTCCAAAATCAAATATAAAAACAAAACTGATAACGGGGAAGAGTAACAGCGAAATTAAAACTGGAAAGTGTAAATTAATAACAATTATGTCAAAAATCCACCGGAGCCTCCTAAACCACGTCCTACTCCATTACGTGCTCAACAGCACCCCCCACCATTTACTTATCTTACTAATTATCTTCAAAGCAATAAAGCTCAGTCAAATAAAACCAGAGCCAGAAGAGGGCCAGTCATTTTATTTCATTACATGTGTTCCTATTAAAGTGCATAGTGTGTGTACAGTGGTAATGCATGTTTATAGTGATATAAGCATGCATTTCCACTGTACCCACACTGTGCACTTTAATAGGAACACATGTACACCTGCTCTTTATGTACTACTACAATCATTTAATCATGTGGCAGCAGCATACCGCACAAATCCTGCAGGTCAAAGGATTTAGTTACTGTTCACATGAAATATCTAAATTGTGAAAAAATGTATCTTTGTGACTTAACCATGGCATGGTTATTGGGCAGGCTGGTCTTAAAACTGCATGGGATTTTCATACAAAACAGTAGAATGGTGCAACAAACCTTTAGTGAGTGACAGTTAATGGTTGAAAATGACTTGAAATTGAGAGGCAAGAGGCCAGATTGCTTTGAGCTGCTAGAAAGGATATAGTAACTCAAATTATAACCATTGTGAGCAAAAAAGCATCTCAGCATGCACAAAAATATCTAAACCCTTTTAGGCAACAAGAATCTAAGGCTATAATGGAACAAATGATTAAAAGAACAGGTAATTTTTTCTGAGTCTGAGCTCATGGTTGCCTTAGATTCCTGTTCTTGGCTGACAGGAGAGAAACTTGATGTGGTCTTCTGTTGTTTTGTAGTCCACCCACCTAAAGGTTTGATGATTTGTTCATGCAGAGATGCTTTTCTGTTCACCATGGTTTAAAGTGGCCAGTGAATGTATATGATCATATTATGTTAACTTCCTATGGCTCCATCCCATGGTTGAGAGCCTATTGACTACTTGATTTTGCTAGCATTTCATACAATATATTGAAGCTGCCTTCTTTGCTAATCTTGTAGCATTTACAGTATGAGTCATGTAGGTTCTTATTTTCTTATTATATTTATTGTGGTTCTCTTCATTAGTTTTTAAACATGATGTAATTTTGCCCAATGTAAATACAATGTGAGTGTTTGTAATCTTTGTGGTTTTGTACTTGTTTTTCTGTATAGGAAAAGTGCACGGAAAAGCCTGGTCCCAAGCTTGACTCAAGGACAGAAGTGTGTTTTATAAATTGTGTCGAACGTTTCATTGACACAAGCCAGTTTATCCTCAACAGACTTGAACAAACTCAGAAGACAAGAGACTCCTTCTCAGAGACTATAACTGACTAGCTGGAACCTAAAATCTCAACAGAAAAAAGTCATCTGTTCCCCTTACTCACAGTAAAATAACTCATTAAACTGTCAAAGAAAACATTTTTGATTCTCTCAAAGTGCCTGATTTATATTTAGAAAAATCTTAGAAATAAATCAGTATGAACATATACTTGCACAGGAGGCTTCCATTAACTCTTGTTAAATGCAAGGAGTGACTGTAAGGGAAGAAGAAAACCATTAATACTCCCTTAAAATTTAAAATGGCTTAACACAAAAGGACAAAAGTTTGTATATAACAGAAACTGAAGCATACCAACTGGAATGGAAATATTTTTGTTTATTAAAAATTGAATTGATTTCATAAATTTAATGTTAAATGTTTATAAATATGCTTTCTACATTTAAGGTTAGGAGTTTTATTATAACTCAAATGTATCCCATATACAGTTTTATGCAAAGGTTTGGACACCCCTCTATGGCTTTATAATAATGTGCTCTTTCTCTACAAAAAAAAAGATTGTAGTGATATGCCATTATTTTTTTTTTTAGAGAAGGCTGGATAATGTGATGTTTTTCAGACAGAAATTCTCAGTGTAGCAGTACTGTGTTGTGTAAAATAAAATTGAAAGTGAAAAAAAGGGTGTGCAAAAGTCTGGCCACCCTCTCATTTGTGTGGATTTGAATACATGTCGTCACTTAATACTTAATACTAATTGATTGCAATAGAAAGGAAAAAAGAAACAGGTGAAACCAATCATGAAAAAATATATTTATGGTAGCTTATTGGTAGTTGTGCTTTTCCTTCATCTCTATGGAAAGGTAGCAACATGGGAACCTCAAAAGAACTCTCTAATGACTTAAAAACTAGGATAATTCATCAACATTATTTAGGAGAAGGATACAAAAAGTTGTCACAAAGGTTTAAAGTCTGTCTCCACAGTTAGAAATATAGTTAGGAAATGGAAGGCCACAGGAACAGTCCTTGTGAAAGAAAGATGTGGCAGATCAAGAAAGATATCTGAAAGGCAAAGACGAAGAATGGTTAGAATGGTCACGGTCAAACCACAAACCACCTCCAAATAGCTCCAAGAACATCTTGCTGCTGACAATATCATTGGACATCATTCTACAGTCCGGCGAACTTTGCACAAGGAACAGCTCAATGGAAGGGTGATGCGGAAAAAGCCTTTTCTGCATACTGCTAACAAGCAGAGTCATTTAAGGTATGCAAAGGCTCATCTGGACAAGCCAGAATTGTTTTGGAATAATGTCCTCTGGACAGATGAAACCAAGATTGAGTTATTTGGTCACAACCAGAGGCGCTTTGCATGGTGGAAAAAGAACAGCATTGCAGGAGAAGAACCTGCTCCCTACTGTGAAATTTGTTGGAGAGTCCATCATGCTGTGGGGCTGTGTGGCAAGCATGGGTACTGGAAACCTTGTCAAAGTTGAGGGTCACATGGATTCCACCCAGTATCAGCAGATTCTCAAGAACAATGTTCAAGAATCGGTCAAGAAGTTGAAGTTACGCCGGGGTTGGTTGTTTCAGCAGGACAATGACCCAAAGCATTGCTCCAAATCTACCAAGGAATTCATGCACAGACACAGATAGTGTTCTAGAATGGCCATCCCAGTCCCCATACTTGAACATCATCGAAAATCTATGGATTGATTTGAAAAGGGCTGTCCACGCTCGCCAGCCATCAAACATGACTGAACTGGAAAAATTTTGCAAAGAAGAATGGTCCAAAATACATGCAGGCTGAATTCAAGGACTTATCACTGGCTATAAGAAGCATCTACAGGCTGTTATTTCAGCAAAAGGTGGCTCTACTAAATATTGATGTCATTATTTCATTGGGGTGCCCAAATTTTTGCACCTGTCTGTTTTTATGATTTACATTGCATTGTATCTGTTGATTAAATAAATGTTATTTCAAAACTGAAATGTTGCTGTTTCCATAATCTATAAATTATATCCAAATGAAGTTGCTACTTCGAAAACCCAGCAGATTCTAAATTGAAATTGATAATTTTCAGGGGTGCCCAAACTTTTGCATAAAACTGTATACTTCTTGTTGCTGTAGTAGTGCACAAAAAGTGAACAACGACCAAAGGCACAGAGTGATGGTAGCATCTTCTCTTTCAGTATACAGCATAACATCTGTGAATTCATGATGCCATCAATGAAATGCAGCTCCTCGACACCAGCAGCACTCATGCAGCCCCACATAAAGACACTGCCACCACCATGATTCACTGTAGGCACCATGCATTTTTCTTTGTATTCCTCACCTTTGCAATGCCATACAGTTTTAAGGCTATCAGTTACAAAAACATTTATCTTGGTCTCATCACTCCAGAGTATAGAGTCCCAGTAGTCTTTATCTTTGTCAGCATGGGCCCTGGCAAAATCTAGACACGCTTTTTTGTGCCTGGGCTTTAGGAGACGCTTCTTTCATGGACGGCACCCATGCATGCCATTCCTCTGCAGTGTATGCCATATTATGTCACAGGAAAAGTCACCCCAGTTTGGCTTTCTACTTCTTTAGATAACTGCAGTGAACTTAGATGCCGATTTTCTTCAACACTTCTCATCAAAAGACGCTCCTGTCGAGGTGTTAACTTCCGTGGACGACCTGGATATGTCTGCGAGATTTAGCTTTGTTCCAGAGACTTGACCAGAGACCCTAATTTGAGTAAAACTGAAAATTTTGTTCTCTAAGTTATATTATTAACCTTACTTTCATGTTATAAGTTAAACAGATGTTATCTAAAACTTAGTCTTGTCAACATTTTGGAGATTGTTTTTGTGTTCATTGAGAGACTGCTTAAAATGTTACTTTTCAAAGGTATATAGGGCCTAGCAAAAAAATCTAGTAACAGATATTAGTGACTGTCCTGCACACAATATGGCTCTCAAGCTCACTTCTCAGCTGCTGTTATATGGGTTGAGAGAGAACAGATTCACTCAAGTCCCAAAAAATGCATATTGTTTGAGGTTCCTGTAATTTGCATTTATTCTTTATTCTAATTTTATACTGAATTGAAAAAACAATTTTTTAAATGTTGTAATCATTATGTTGATTAATAATTTAATAATTGTTCCTTATTCTAAGTAGTTGAAAATGTAAATTAGATATGTATGGAGTCAATTCATTGCCACATATATTCGCAAAAGAATTATGTATTGCAAACGAAAAAATGAAATTTGTGAGAGAAGTTTTGCAAAACAAAAATAGAGTTGCAAAATATAAATGACTTAAATTTATATTCGATGCTGCTTTTATTTTGCGCTTCAGTGAAATGTGAGTTTGCGATACAGTTTTTTCTTTGCGCTTCACGTTTCTTTACGTTTGACTTTCTGGCACTGTTTTGACTTGGGAGTGGAGTCAAGGTATTGGGGCATGGTAATCAGGCCCAGGCAGGCCTCCTTCAAAGCTACATCATCAGCTGGAGACTCAAGTCACAACAGATGAAGTTAACAGAACAGAGGTCTACGTTTGGATTTATCGTTTCCTTTTATATCACTTATGTTAAAATGAGTATTGTTTTGTAATGTCGATATATTTTATTTACAACTGCGGTGAAGTTAGTTTGATATTTGGAAGCTGTATTTTAGGGACCGTCGAAAAATTTCTGTTCAAATGAAATGTGGCACTTGTTAATTTCTTCTTAAATATACATATTCCATGCATCATTGCATACAGCTTTTGTTAATTTATTAATAATAATTTAATTAATAGACGGGTGATTCTCACAAAATCTTGGTTTTAAAAATTTCAAACATGAAAATTTTAAAAATGCTTAAATTAACTTTTTTTTCCAGACATTAGCAACAAAGTCTGGAGTATTTGTGAACATTAATTTAAAAACTTTTACTTACCATTTAACACCTTTTTGAACATAATTTCTAGGATAAGTCCTAAGAAAACAGCAACCGCAACTCAGAACAGGCCTCGCCATGGTCAACCAAAGAAGTTGAGTGCACGTGCTCAGCGTCATATCCGGAGGTTTTCTTTGGGAAATAGATGCATGAGTGCTGCCAGCATTGCTGCAGAGATTGAAGGGGTGGGGGGTCAGCCTGTCAGTGCTCAGACCATACGCCGCACACTGCATCAAATTGGTCTGCATGGCTGTTGTCCCAGAAGGTGGGACAATAGCCAACAGCTACTAAAGATGATGCATAAGAAAGCCCACATACAGTTTGCTGAAGACAAGCAGACTAAGGACAAGGATTACTGGAACCATGTCCTGTGGTCTGATGAGACCAAGATGAACATATTTGGTTCAGATGGTGTCAAGCGTGTGTGGCGGCAACCAGGTGAGGAGTTATGCTGTCATAGCTAGTCTTGCTGGAGTCCCTGCTTGCACTTTACACATAATCTACATTGTCCTTAAACATCACATGATCAGAAACTTAATATCTTTCTCTTTCTCTCTCTACCTTCTCTGTCGAGTTATACACCCCACTCCTGAGCTCCCAGTGTTTGCCAGTTTCCAGTGCGACCGCTGCGCTACCCCTGGTCGGAGTCTCACCGCTTGATGGTGCCCACTGATGCTGTGGATGGATCTGTGTGGACCAGGAGACAGCCATGGACAGAGCCACTTGGGGACTTTCACACCATCACAGATATGCCATTTCATCTGTCAGCCCATGACAGCAAAGAACTAGTGTTTATAATGACCTTAGAAACTACACTGACCTGATAGTTCCTCATGGGTCATTGATTGCTGTTGTAGAAAGGACATTAATCAGCTACAGTTACATTATTTTCTGTTTAGTGTCACCCAAATGAGGATGGGTTCCCTTCTGAGCCTGGTTCCTCTCAAGGTTTCTTCCTTTCCATCCCAGGGAGTTTTTCCTTGCCACTGTTGCCACAGGCTTGCTCATTAGGGATAAAATAGGATAAAATAGTCTAATTATAGAATTTAATAATTTATTCTTATTTCTAGTTAATTAGTTATTTTTTGTTTTTATTTTTTATTATTATTTTTCATTTTTCCCCTCCCCTTCCTCTGTTTTCTTCTTTTGTAAAGCTGCTTTGAGACAATGTTCATTGTAAAAGGTGCAATTGAATTGAATTGAATTGAGTACAAAGACAAGTGTGTCTTGCCTACAGTCAAGCATGGTGGTGGGAGTGTCATGGTCTGGGCCTGCATGAGTGTTGCCGGCACTGGGGAGCTACAGTTCATTGAGGGAACCATGAATGCCAACATGTACTGTGACATACTGAAGCAGAGCATGATCCCCTCCCTTCGGAGACTGGGCTGCAGGGCAGTATTCCAACATGATAACGACCCCAAACACACCTCCAAGACGACCACTGCCTTGCTAAAGAAGCTGAGGGTAAAGGTGATGGACTGGCCAAGCATGTCTCCAGACCTAAACCCTATTGAGCATCTGTGGGGCATCCTCAAACGGTAGGTGGGGGAGCGCAATGCCTCTAACATCCACCAGCTCTGTGATGTCATCATGGAGGAGTGGAAGAGGACTCCAGTGGCAACCTGTGAAGCTCTAGTGAACTCCATGCCCAAGAGGGTTAAGGCAGTGCTGGAAAATAATGGTGGCATTTTGGGCCCAATTTGGACATTTCCACTTAGGGGTGTACTTTTTTTTGCCAACGGTTTAGACATTAATGGCTGTGTTGAGCTATTTTGAGGGGACAGCAAATTTACACTGTTATACAGGCTGTACACTCACTACTTTACATTGTAGTAGAGTGTCATTTCTTCAGTGTTGTCACATGAAAAGATATAATAAAATATTTACAAAAATGTGAGGAGTGTACTCACTTTTGTGAGATACTGTAGATTTCAATATGTCTAAAAAAAAAAAAACATGAACCATTTTACCATGGCACTAAAAAATAACTGACCACTGTCTTTTTTTTCTTTTCATGTTGCTTCTTAGTCAGCTGTTCTTATTTTTTATTTTGCCAGTTTGTTTTCGTTTTTGATAGCTGAAACCAGAAAGAAAGCATTACATTAAATTAGCATGTCTCATAACATGGGGAAAAACATTTTAAGTATGCATCATCATATAGTATAGACTTGATGCTTACTCTGTGTGTGTGTACTGTGTGTACTGGGCCTGAAGTTTTGGGGTGGGGTAGAGCTTAATTTTAGTCTTTGAAATGAATTGAAAAATAAAGTAAACAAGAAAATAAAAAACAAACAAATTACAAATAGAAGAACAAATAACTGTTTATTTATTATGTAATTCAATTATTACTAAATAATAACAAAATTATTAACAATTGAAACTACTGAAGTTTATTTTTAATTAAAATTAATGACAGAGTCCAGCAAATTTATTAGGCTGCTGTCACTTTAAGAATCACACAACCTACATGCCTTAGTGTGGTGGGAATTTCCCACAGTATGAACAGTAAACTCAATCCAGCACCAAAGTCCTGTTATAGTAGTGGCTAAAGGGGTGTGTGTGTGTGTGTGTGTGTGTGTGTGTGTGTGTCTGTCTGTGTACTCTCATGTACATTTCCTAACACTGTAGGGTGTTTTTTGCTAATTACACCTGCTGTAACATCCCCAAACCTAACCTCATCTTTCCTTCTGTACTCCTCCAGCAGTTCTGGGTTCTTAACTTTGTCAACCTGGCCTTTGCTAAAGCTTTTTTTTTCTCACTTACTGACTGTCAACAATGAAATAAATCATAAGGCAAAATATCAACAGTAAGTAAATTTTAAATTAACATCAAATTCATAAGAGATATTTGAAAGTCAAACAACATGCTTTAAATTCTCATTCCCGAAACATAACTTCTCTTAACCACAACTAGCCTTAAATTGTTGCGGTATATGAGAATGGTGTTGTAGAGGATGAGGTGCCTCAGTATTGGTGCTAACAATAGAGAAGACATGATGGCTTTACTAATTTTTCTCAGTGCATATAATTAGGCCTCAATAAAATACATTTTCATAAAAAAATTTTAACTCTAAAAATGTTTGAAATGTAGAAAACTTCCTGTTTCAGTAATGATAATCAAAAAGTTAACATTCTGACAATAGAATATTTAACATTTAACTGGAGAGATATGAAGAGATGATTTTACCTAGTAGCCATCTTGAAGTAACTGTCCCATGGGCTCCATCACTCATAATCAAAATTTATTTACATTCTGTATGTGTGTTTAAATAGTCCTTAATAAATGATTCGGAGGATGAGAACATCAGGCATGGACACATCATTTTCCTACTTTTTTACATGATTATACATGAATATTCAGTAAATAATCTAGTAGAACATCCATTTATTTTTTTTCTAATTTTTTTTTGTTAATTTGTTTAAATTACAACATAACACACATTCAAACACAGCCGGACACATTGCGTTAATGAGAATTTCAGTAGAAAATGCAGTAAAATAGAAAAAATGAATGAATTTTCATGTTGAAATTACACATTGTGCAAGGTAGAGAACAGTATTGTCTTTATTCTGATGCTTTTTATATCACTAAATTACACATTTTATATTTAAAATCATTAGTGCCATGGTGTTTCAATGGTTTCATGAGAATTACCCAGATAGTATTAATCATGCATCATGTGAATTAATTTGTAGTTATTTATTTATTTTATTAAATAAAAAATCACTACTCCTTTAATATCTTCTAGGTCATGTGACCCTGGGACCCAAAACTAGTACCAAAATAATTTACTTGGTCATCCCCACAAGGTACAACTCTTGGTAACCCAAAATATGTCGTCACTGATTTTTATTTATTTGTTTATTTTCTTTATTTGTTTAACTCCTTTCTTATTTAAATAAACAAGTCATTTTGTTCTCACAATTAAACATAGTATTTTAGTGTTATTACCCAATGGTCTTCTTAAAAATAATACTCAGAATTAAATCAAAATTTTATTTTGTGTGCTTTTCTTTTTAGTTTTTTTCCGTTATTTTTAACATTTTGTATTTAATTCTATGATTTGTGTGTATTATTTTATACACTGTTGCTGTTTGGTTGAATTTTATAGTTAATTTCTGTCCTGTTGTATGCTAAGTTTAAGTTCTTTCTTTACCAGATTTCCTTTGTAAATAGTATTCAATTTCTATTCACCCTTTGTATTGTGTATGTTTAGTGCTCACTTGTTACCTTAGCTGTCTCGTATAAAGCCACTCGGTCGTTATTTTGCTTATTCTGTTATTATCTTGAAATCTCTCTCTCTCGCACAACCTCCTTGGGGTTCTTCCTTCTGGGCTCACTCACAGGGGTTCAATGAAAACAAAAAACAATTTAAATGTTTAAATGTGGGTAATTTACAGTGGCCGAAACAAAAGTGCAAAACAAAATAACAAATCCAAAAACAAAATAAAAAAAAATCACAATAACGAACTGAAAAACAAAATAAATCAGAAAACAAAATAACAAATCCAAAAACACAACGACAACTTAGAGAAACAATAAAAGGTAGGTATAGTTCGCGAATGGAATTCTTACCTTTGAAGAGACATCTGTCACTCAAGATATACGGAAGTACAGCTGGCTGCGGCAGTAGGACGCTGATTTGGCTTGTATATGAACACAGCTCTGCTCTTATAACGCTTATTACATCGTTTAATCTGGAATAGTTTGGTCTTCGAAACATACTTACGTTCTTTAGGTGTGTAGGTTTTAGACATCGCAAACAATCTTTATGCCATGATACGCAGTATATTTAAATATAAATATATATCAGTATATTTAAAATCACGGCATATGAATGTCCATCTTCAAAGTAGCGTCTAATGAATTCCGTTTTCTTATTAAGATAAATATATGTTTGTAATTTTCTTTGAAAGAATTAAAGTGAGCGCAGAACACGCATGTACAAGAAATAAAGTTAGCTACACAATTTCCTATCGCTTGTATATCTTGAGTGACCGATGTCTCGTCCAATCAGCGGTAAGAATTCCATTCGCAAACTATACCTACCTTTTCCGGTTTGTCTGAATTGTCATTGTGTTTTCGGATGTTATTTTGTTTTCGAGTTTGTTATTATGTTTACTGATTTATTATTTTGTTTTGCACCTCTAGGCCACCGTAGTAATTATTATGGTGAGCTTTTCTGTTAAAAGACGTAAATAAGTTATCTTTGCTATAATAACAGCTCTAACAGCTTTAGCTATCTAACGTTTATGGAAAGAGTCTCCAGTATATGTGCTTTGTAAAAGTCAGAAGGTCCTCCTACACAGCACTTCCTCTTTCTCATTACATTATAGATGCTTACTGTTATTCACCTGGACCTGCTTTATTTTGTTTAACACATGGATTGCAAATGATTATAAGAGCACTGCACCCAGACACAGGCTGAATCAAACAATGGTAACAAATGTACTTGGGGGGAAAAGGCACTACTTATGTGAAAAAATACATTATTGAAAGAAATCAACAATAGTGTGACACTAAGACACTGAGATCTGTGCTGCAGCTACCTGCCATTAAAATATGCCTTCTCCAGACTGTAAGTCAACATTGCCCCCTTTCCTTGTAGCATGTGTTCAGTGATCATGAGTGTAATTAATTGCTCATTAAGGATGTAATTGGTTCTATGAATCCTGGAAACCACCACTCTCTTGTAGTAGGTTCCACAAAAATAAGTGATTTGGCATGATGTCTGGTAGTTCCCAGAATATTAAAGTCTACAAAAGGTGGTAGGTTGTTTTCGTATTTAACTCCTAAACTTTGAAATAGCCTTCCTAACAGTGTTCGGGGCTCACACACCGTCTCCCAGTTTAAACCTGGATTAAAGACATGTCTCTTTAGCCAGGCATACACATAATACATCCCATAAGCTTGTACTCCAGTACATACACTATATTGCCAAAAGTATTCGCTCACCCATCCAAATAATCAGAATCAGGTGTTCCAATCACTTCCATGGCCACAGGTGTATAAAATCAAGCACCTAGGCATGCAGACTGTTTTTACAAACATTTGTGAAAGAATGGGTCGCTCTCAGGAGCTCAGTGAATTCCAGCGTGGAACTGTGATAGGATGCCACCTGTGCAACAAATCCAGTCGTGAAATTTCCTCGCTCCTAAATATTCCACAGTCAACTGTCAGTTGTATTATAAGAACGTGGAAGTGTTTGGGAACGACAGCAACTCAGCCACGAAGTGGTAGGCCACGTAAACTGACGGAGCGGGGTCAGCGGATGCTGAGGCACATAGTGCGAAGAGGTCGCCAACTTTCTGCAGAGTCAATCACTACAGACCTCCAAACTTCATGTGGCCTTCAGATTAGCTCAAGAACAGTGCGCAGAGAGCTTCATGGAATGGGTTTCCATGGCCAAGCAGCTGCATCCAAGCCATACATCACCAAGTGCAATGCAAAGCGTTGGATGCAGTGGTGTAAAGCACGCCGCCACTGGACTCTAGAGCAGTGGAGACGCGTTCTCTGGAGTGACGAATCGCGCTTCTCCATCTGGCAATCTGATGGACGAGTCTGGGTTTGGCGGTTGCCAGGAGAACGATACTTGTCTGACTGCATTGTGCCAAGTGTAAAGTTTGGTGGAGGGGGGATTATGGTGTGGGGTTGTTTTTCAGGAGCTGGGCTTGGCCCCTTAGTTCCAGTGAAAGGAACTCTGAATGCTTCAGCATACCAAGACATTTTGGACAATTCCATGCTCCCAACTTTGTGGGAACAGTTTGGAGCTGGCCCCTTCCTCTTCCAACATGACTGTGCACCAGTGCACAAAGCAAGGTCCATAAAGACATGGATGACAGAGTCTGGTGTGGATGAACTTGACTGGCCTGCACAGAGTCCTGACCTCAACCCGATAGAACACCTTTGGGATGAATTAGAGCGGAGACTGAGAGCCAGGCCTTCTCGTCCAACATCAGTGTGTGACCTGACAAATGCGCTTCTGGAAGAATGGTCAAAAATTCCCATAAACACACTCCTAAACCTTGTGGACAGCCTTCCCAGAAGAGTTGAAGCTGTTATAGCTGCAAAGGGTGGACCGACGTCATATTGAACCCTATGGATTAGGAATGGGATGTCACTTAAGTTCATATGCAAGTCAAGGCAGGTGAGCGAATACTTTTGGCAATATAGTGTATGATTAAGTACACACTATCGTCTAGTGGTTGCTAATATTATGAACATCAGTAATGCTAATTCCTTTCCACTTGTTTCCTCTTTTCAACCTATCCCGAGGCATCTAGAGATTGTGCCAGCTTCAGTAGACCTTCAGTGAGAAGACCCTGTGAGGATCCTGAGGCATCCAGAGATGGACCGCCTCCAGCTGGATTCTGCTTTGTGAGGGTTTGGGTATTCAAAGCAACAATTCCAACACTATGTGGACTTTGAGGATGACAGCAACCTCCTAATTAATACACACACTAACATTCTACATATGTTGTATCTGCAACACGATCTTGTATCTTGAACGACCCAGCAAAGCTGCTATTTCTGATGAAAGCATAGGGTCGGGATAATTGACAATTGGATCAGGAATTACAGATTGATCCAATTTTCACCACAGCTATTGAGTTGCTGTCTGACATTGGGGCAGAGATACAAAATATCCTTCTATTTATTTTAGCTTTGTATATCTGTGCTGCCAAATTAATAAATAAAGCCAAAAATGTACACACAAGGTGATCTCCACTCTTATGCATAATCTTGTTATAGTTTTTAACAGTAGCACTTCTTGTTACTGTATAAATTGATTGCCAAAGTGGCAACCCATTATGTGTTTTTAACATTTTTCTGCTTCTTTCTTTTATTAGAAAACATTTACTGACAACACTGATTGATATGTTGGACAGTGCATATTTTAAGTTTGGCCTTATATATGTTTAGCCACCAAATGGCACAAACAAGGAAACAGTATCCAAATGTTGAGCCCAGGAAATGGCCAGAAATCTCACAACAAATAAATCTCCTGACAAAATGTACAGAATAGCTACAATACAAAAGCACTGTTATTACACTTAGCACTGTATTTGACTAGTCTTAAAAATAGACTTTGTAGGCACAGACTTACAAATGAGCTGCCTTCTCTACTGTTCATTCACATGTCTCCTAAATAATTTGAGGGATTCATGCAAAAAAAAAAAAAAAATACAGCATAAATTTTCATTACTTTAAAGGATGTGCTGCGGTCAAGTTTGTGACAGCTGTATGTGTGAGGGACTCACACTTTACTTCTGCATATACTTCCTTCCCTTTCCGTTAAGAACTACTTTTATGTGGTTGTTCAACGCACATGATGTATGATTAACCAAGTAAAAATTGATGAACCAATGTTGCATAGTCTGCCTTTGGCAAAGTTTACCTACAAGTATCAATGCATAACAACTAAATATATCCTTCTTTTTGGGATTGGATTAATATTTTTGGGACTGGAGTGACATCTGATTTGCCAGTTTTGTCACAAAATGCATTCACATGCAGTCAGTTAAGACATATTATAAACATATGGAAATACCAAGTGTGAACGTTTCATGGTTTTTAAAACTGCTAAAATAGTGGAAATCTCAACCCAACATTATCAAAGCTGTTATATTGAGTTTTTATAGTTATTTAACCTATTTGACTGGCCTCTTGAATTGAATTGGTTTAATCTAATCCCCAATCTTATAAATTTAAAATAAAGTCTCTAGACTGATATGTTTTTTTTTTTTTTTTTAAAAACGCTTTTAAACGTTAAAAAATAAGTGCACTGAGGGCGTTGGTGGAATTCGTTTTACAGTTAAAGGTGTCTCTGACAGCAAAAGGCTATGACCCTATTTTCCTAATTTTCCTAGATTTATCCTTGCCACTTTCCACTAACAAGCTAAATTACCCACCACCACTCAACAGCTACAAAGTGGGGAGGGTAGGGAAAACATGTGTGTTCTACAAAGGCATATGAAACCAACCATCTTTTCAAACTGCTGCTCATGCAGCATGACAGGCCAACGGAAAATGTTAACTGTTCTTATCTGAATACACAAGCTTATAGATGCCCACAATTGGCTAGTGTCTCTTTGATTTGGCAGGAGCAAGAGAATAATGCCATCCCTCCCATCCAGAGGGCATAACCAGTTTTGCTTCCTTGGATCACAGCCACGGGTTACCGTGGTATTGTTGGGACTTGTGAATCTCTTTCATAAATACATTTTAAATAGCAAATCATTATATTCAATCTTTATTTCAGCTTTAAGATGACATTAATTGTAAACAAAAGAGATTTAAATTAACTGCTATGCTAAAATAGATAGAAGGGTAATTTTGAACCAAAGTTAAGATGTCATTTGTGCCCCACTGATGTGCTGTATTTAATGTAAAGGTTGAAGACTCTTTAAACACAGATGAAATGTCCTTAACCACTGTCTATGTGCATGTTTCAAATAAATAACTGAAAGCTTTAAACAGATCTACAACAATCAGAAACAATATTTAACTTGAAAATGAATTGTGTGTTTGCTTAAAATGTAACATTAAATTTGAAGATGAATTATTCAATACTTGAAATATAAAAATTAAAATTTCCACAAAGCATCTATTATATTCTCTAAAAAAATGCTTCCCATAACATTCAATCAGCCGTCTTACCTGAATAAACTTCTCTGTAATAAATATTTGGAATATTCAAGCCACATACTCATCAGGAGTTTGCTATATCTAAATTACGCCAAGATCACGGGAAGAAAGAAAAATAAATCTCATTTTTTTTTGTCAGTGATATTGTGATACTGACTGGCAAGATCACTTCAAGGTACAGCACTATCACCCAAATTATAGCTTGAAAGTAAATTATTAATTAAATGTTTAAATAAATTAATGGTTTTAATCTCTATATGCCGTTACTGTTGATGCTAGTTAATCCACATTTTGTGTATTTGCCAACTCCATGTCTGAACCCAAAAACACTCACCTTGTTATTTTAAGCCTCTCATTACACATTTATGAGAGAAATCTATCAAAGACAACTTGAAATTGGTGAACATAAATGAGATTGTTGCATGATATAAGTTAAAACATTTTGGGTTTGTTAAATGCACAGTGAATATGAATGATTGAATTCAGAAGTCTACAGAAACATTCTGTCTGACAATTTACAGAGAAATGCATCTACTTTCATTGGGAGTCATTTCATCATGCAGCAACACAATGATCCAACAAAAGGTCCTTATTCACGGGAAAAATGGAATGTTTTAGTGGAAGGCAATGTCAGTCACAGATCTAAGCCCAACTGAGCATTCATTTCACCTCCTGAGATAGGAGACTGAAGGGAGAAACACCCAAAACAAACAATGAATGAAAAAAGTGGGTTGATGTGGTTATTGCAAGCAAGGGATATGGCCTAAAAAATGGCCTTAATGTTCCGATATTTTTGAGGGAGCGGTATTTATAAATATATATGTATATACCTTCTGTAAGAGCAGATTTGTGTAATCATATCTAAGTACAAATAATTACATATAATTACTTATAATATTTTATTTCAGTAATATTTGTGTAATAGGGACAACCTTAAGCTTACAACTTGTCTACAGTTAGATAGACTGCAAGAATGTCTGCTGATATGTGCTGAAGAGCAAAACAACTGGTGATATGAAAATTAACAGGAAGCAAAAGAGGAACTGGTAAAGAAATCCTGTGAAAGGGTGGGGTTTAGTCAACTGTTGTGCAGACAGACACTTTCTGAATCGGAGGAATAGAGAAGTCAAACGTATTTACCTCCACCAAGATTGTCTCTAAAAACTGTTCACAGGACATACTGGAGAAAAACAGGTAGGTGTTCTGGATTCTATTGATATAGGATGACAATTTCAGTTGGGACAGTTTTATGTGAAGCATCTAAGAAAAATTTGAAACTTAGACCAAGTTGCAATTATTTACTAGGAAAAAATTTTTTGAAAGATAAATCTGAAAGATTGAGCTGGCCTAATATACATTTTATAAGCTTGTTTACTACATCTTAGAACCTGTATGTGCTGTGATAGAGTTCTAAAAATAAAAGATTTCTAAAGACTTCAGCAATGGACAAATGGGTCCCCCTATATTTCTTTGGGCATGTGTTTATACTGTATAATAATGCAAACAGACAACAAACTTTTATATTATATTCACTGTCTCTTGCTAATTCAAATAATGAGGATTTATTTAAGGTAACAGTAACATACCCATAGAGCATGTATGCAAATATCTTGTGTCTAAATTTCCTGTTATCTAAATAACCATTCACTCCCTAATTTAATGTTTTCTTCATATATGTTTATATTTTCTTAGATTATTTTCGCTAAAAACAAAACATCCAGAATATGTTTAAGCTCATGCAACCTAGCAAAATAATACTATACACAGAAAAAAAAAATCGGCTGATATAATATCAGCAACAAATACAGTCCTGACACCAAGTAACATTTGTAAGATTTAACTAAGCACTTGCGTTTGATGGAAATCATAATTCCAATAGCATAGTAAATGCGCAGCTACCATCTGACTTCCTTGACCATTTGTACTGTATCATGTACTGTATCGGTTAGAGTACAAATAAAAGGTTTACTGTGCTAACACTAGCGAATAAGAACAGCCCCCACCCCCCTTTAAAAACAAATGCAGTTGCCATGATAATTTGTCAGACTACATTAAGGTGAATTGTGGTTGCAGCGTTTTTTTTTTTTTTATAGTTGGATTCACTTCAATTTATTTGTATAGCACTTTTACCAATGGACATTATCTTAAAGCAGCTTTACAGTAATATCGTTCATTGCTTACTGTATACTGTTATGATCTTTTATACGAGACCTAAATTGATTTTGTGATGGACAGAAAATGTTCTCAGTATTTAGTGTTACAAAAAAAGCCCATAGGATATACTGCATGACCTTATATATAAAGAAAATAATATTCAGTATGTTGTTTACTGGCTGTTAAGTAAAATATATGTTTTGGAGAGTTGACTTTATAAGTGGTTAAGAGTCTCATCTGGTAGCAGTTTGGTAGCCCTGGGATTTGACCTCACAATCTTGCTATCTGTAACACAAAATCTTAACCACTGAGCTACCTTTGATCCCCAACTAAGAAAGATAGATTCCATCAAATTTCTCATTTAAGAAGTCTGTGACACTTGTACTCAGACTATGCATTCACAGACTCTTTCTGATCAGTAAACCAGGTGCATCTAAACAGATATGTCCTCCGAGTATGCACTGTGTAAAGTCCTGATTAGGTGTACTGAGTAGTGAGGACACTGGAGGGAGGCTTTGAAGAGATAATGAAAAACTTTCACATGTCAATATGGTCCCATTATACATTTTATATAAAAAGTCTACATACTCCTGAATAAAAGGAAAGGCTTTCAGAAACTGGAATAGCCCAGCCAGAGCCCATGTCTAAATCCTATTTAAAAATCATTGGAATAGCTTGAAAGGACTGGCCACAGGAGATTCCCTCACAATTTGTTAAATTTGGAACATTTTTGCATTTAAATTGCCATATCAAGATGAGCTAAGTTTTTAGACTCCTAGACAAAATCGCTGTGCTGTATTATGAGCAAAAGGTGCTTTTACAGACTATTATTTAAGGGGTCTGCACCAAGACAGTATCTTGGAGAGTATTTAGAGAAAGTGGTGGTCAAACTCAGAATCAGGAATTTTATGATTTTATTTAACATTTCTTAGACTTCTTTGATTTTATTTAACATGTGCTGTTCATGAACTATTGATCAGAAATAGTTAAATGTCTAAATATGTTACTAACTAACCACAGTAAAAACAATTACCTTAGCTCTTAACCAAACATATAAATATCCTACAATATGTTGTTACTAGACAGCAATAATTAAGCATGCTTATGATCACAATGTACATTGTGTGCAGAGTGCAAGCTGGGCAAGACACAGACATGAATGCATCCCGGGACATATAGCAACCAACTACTCCACTGTCAATCACATCTGTGTGTCCTGTTGACAATGGTTCAGTGGTACAAACTCCACCACTGATCAACAATCCTTCTAGGATTTAGGGTCTCATAAATTAGCCCACCAGGTTTATGACACAGTTCCAAGTTAATACCCTTTGGACACAGTCATGACTGGAAAAAGTAGATTCCATGTTTCTAAACAAGCATTTCTAAACAGCATACTTCCTACTTCAGAAGCATGCTGGTGGTTTAAGTCAAATTCTAGATTTGAGAGAAATAGAATGGCCATTTTTACTGCACCATTCATTGTTGGTGTAAACACACAGGCCACCAAATCTAAATGGCTGCACCCAAACTGCTGTTATTGAGCCATATTTCCATATGTACAAGAAGTCCCTGAGTGCTCCAGTTTATTGTCTTGGGAATGAACATTGGACAGGAGAATGGATTGAAGAGTCAGGCAGCTAGGGTTAGCCTTTAGCCTAGCATAGATGCGCTCTCACTTATTGCATATCTTGCAACCTCCTTACTGCCCTCTGGCATCAGGCCATACCACAATCCACTGTCTGTTTCATGTAGCAGCCTGAGGTCATGTAGCTCCTCCAGATCATTCTTCATTTCTCCTGGGCTTTGTTTTCCATTTTTCAGCAAATGATGGTGATGATAGACATGTTAACCAGTGTTTTCAATGCACATCCATGATAAATTTATCCCAATTAGTATGGACTACCTGTAACATAGCCATATTCTGGACCATGGCATGCTACAATCTTGGATCATTGAGGAGCATCCCCAATGCAACTGAGGGAGGCCTATCCATCCAACAAATGCTTATTTGTTGAGGTCCTGAGGCAGCAAAATGTACTAATTTCAATACCTTGAAAAACCCATAGTGTACGTCAGTCGCCAGGGAGGCAGGGCCAGATGGCACACTCTCTTGTCCCCATGGTCAGTTGCTGGGATGAAAGTGGTGCAGCAGAGTGGCTTGATGTTCTGGATCTTGGAATGGGAAGGGCATTTTGTGGACCTTCTCACCAATTCCAAATCAACTAATTGTCAAATATGTTTTTGGAGAAGCTGGACAGTCCGCTAGGTCAGGATTCAGTGGCCCACACCCTGAGGTCCAGAATTGACAATTCCAGAAATTTGATTTGGTTTTTCTCTATCAGCATTTTAGCTGTTCTTTCATTAAACAGCTTAGGATCATTGTATGTTGTATTGCCCAGTTTCAGTTAAGATTCAGCTTCTGGACTGATGCTATGCCTCCAGAATGCTTTGGTATAATGAAAAGATCATGGTCATCTGATTAAGATTAATGTGCCCTGTGCCATGGCTGCAAAATACAAACCATCAACAAACCACTACCCTGCGGTGTTTGTGGTAATATGCCATGTTTTCCATCTAACAGTATGTGCAATCTACTGTAATCATTTGCTCTCAGAACAAGTCTCAGTTCCTTATGGCTTGGATTCCACAAGATGTTGGAAAAATTCCTTTGAGATTATGGTCCATGCTGACATGCTTGCATCATGCAAATCCTGTAGATTGTTCAGATGAACTTTAATGCTGCAAATCTTAAATTTTAGCACATCCTAAAATATGTTCTATTTGGATTCTGATCTAGTGATTGGAAAGGCCACTGATGAACACTGAACTTATCGTCATGTTCACAAAACAAGTTTGAGATGGTTTGTGACAAATTGTATTATGATGCTGCAAGTAGCAAAAAGATGGGTAAATTGTGGCAATGAAGAGATGCACATGGTCAGCAACAATATATAAATTGGCTATATTTTTCAAGAAATGATTAAATGGTATTAATAGTATGACACTATTACAGCACCTCTACCACCTCTACTAGACTGTTGACAAGGCAGGTTGGGTCCATGCATTCCTGCTGTTGCTGCCAAATTCTGACCCTACCAACTGTGTGCCTGAGCAGAAGTCAAGATTCCGACCAAGCTAAGTTTTTCCAATCTTCAGCTATGGTCAAAATCACTGAGATCACATATTTTTCCGATTTTGATGGATGGTGTGAACATTATCCAAAACTGCTGTATTAGTTGATTGTGTATCCTAATGATCAACTAACCAAGTGCATTTTGTTCCTGGTTGCATGGTTAATGATTTTGGTTTCCATTGACCATTTTCACATCATTTTTTTCTCACTGAAGTACACAATGTATATAAGTAAAGATTTTGAACTTGAATATTTAGTTCATCGATATAACAGGATAATCAGTAATTAATTTCCATGAAAATAGATGCATTTGGCTTTGTTGGCTTGCTGAGTATCCTCTTTGTCTGCCAAGGGGTACAAACAAAAGTAGACGTTACATAATTCTTGCTTTCTTGCATAAAATAAACAAGGTTAATAGTAATCATCACAATTGATATTTAATGTACAAGTGTAGATGAGTAATTAATATGCAAATTATTTGTGTACTGTGATTTTAATTAATAAACTAAACAGTGTGACTGTTCAAACTTTCATCTTCAAAGTTAAAGTGGTAGAAAGGCTAAATATTTTGAGTTGCAATGGTTTATGTAGTAGTGATAAACAAGGAAATGATTGACACCAGGAAATGTTTAGACTGTTTTTAAAAATAGGCAATTCATTTCCTCTATTGTCAAGCAGACAGAATTAGCAGAAGAATGCTCAGCATTTAACTAAAAGTGTTAGTAGTATGAAAAAGGTAAAAGGTAAAAAGCACTATATTTGAGGAGGCTCTAAGTATATATAAAGTATCTTTCAAGAAAAAAATAATTCCTTTGCAGTATTTCAGTTCTGTAGCCAAGGAAAGTTCTCACAGACAAGTATGTTATTCCTAATCAATGGAAAATTACTGAAGTTTATAGATTTTTCTTCTTGCTTGGGCTAGTCCTCTCTAACAAGCATTATCCAGTCAATAAGTTGCTGCAGTGGTCGTAATGTACACACACACATACAACAACTTCATCAACATTAAAAAGTGACTGTAATACATATTATATAATATAACTACTGTTCTCATACAATTGCCATTCCCTTTCTTTGGCCTGCTTTGTAAAAGTTAGACTGTCCACAAAAAAACTTGGAGGTTAGAGCTAAATATAAGCAGTTCTCCAGTTGCAAGAAAACAAAAAGAGACAAATACCTTGCTTATTGTCAGCTTTGCAACAACTACAAAAGAGGAAACATTTAATTAGATGTTGCAGGTCAGTTAAAAAAAACAGGCCTTGAAAGTTGGTCTATCAAATTGAGCCAGAAAAAAGTACTGAACACAACTGTTCAGTAAACTTTTTCTGTTCAGTAACAGAAACGTTAACTTCACATCACTGTACATACACTCAAAGATTAGGGGTAAACAATATACAGTAGTTTGCCATGTCAACATTAACGTTGCTTGTTCTGCATGAACAAAGGCTCATTTCAAAGGCTGTCAGAGTTATGTTAGTCAGACTTATTATTCTCAAAGATGTATTCTGTTTCAAAATTTCACTATTTCCATAGCTAATATTGAAGAGAAAATATTTAGAACCATATGAAAATTCAACTAAAAATGTATCTGAGCAGTATCTGTATCTAGTTTATTACCAAATAATAACAGATATTTTTACATTTTACAATATATAGATCTGATCAGTCTGTTCTACAAACATGTAGCTAACATATCTATTGCTGTATTAACTGTGATATCACTATCAAGCAAGTAAAATTGCAACTTTGTTTCACTTTTTTTCTGTGGTCATTGGCTATTTTGCGAAATTTAAAAATAATAATAAATGAAAATAAAGCCCTTTCTTAAGGTCCGTCATGTCTCTACTTTGTGTAGTGCTGTAACAGAGTTGTAAGATATCCTGAATAAGTGTCTTAAAATCCGCTTGTGTGCAGAATGCCGAAAAATGGAAGAGTTTGGGCAGTCAAAAGTGAATTAACAGATGGTGTGTCAGGAATGGCAGAAACCAGGGAGATCAGAGAACAGATAGAATTAGATAAGAGAGAGAACATGTGACTGCAGGGATTAAATACAGATGAGTAGAATCAAGCACTCTACTGACTAAGTTATCAGGGGTGGGCATTATACAGTGCACTTAATACACCAGAAGGTGAGGGAAAGAAAATAAGAAACAAGATAATTACAAAGTAAAAATTGCAGAGGGTGGAGTGTAGAAGTGGTGTCATGGCAGGGCATCTGTGGGCTATGACAATAAAGTTCATTAGGATTTGTTCATGGAAATAGTATTAGTATTGAAGGACCTAGACATACAATTCATGTAACATGATGTTATGTGCACAGTTAGTACTCATAGTTAGTTTTCAGTTACTGAGAGTGTGAGAGTGTGAATGAGAAAGCTTGTACATGTAGAGATGCAAGTGAGTGTGTGTTGTGTGTGTGTCTGTGTGTGTGTGTTTGGTTTTCCTAAAGAGACTCTCAATATACTTCTATTTAATTAATTCCTTTGTTTAATAACATTTATTTGTGTTTAAGATCATATGATCATATCTGAATGAAAAATGTCAGATATCATGCTGGAAGAGGTATTCATAAAACGCTCTCAGCAAAAGAAGAAAACTTCACCCCTGAACTTCAAAGAGAGATTGTTTGTACTCACACAGGAAAAGATTGCATACTATGACTACGACTTTGAAAAAGGGGTAAGAAATGTATTTTAATATTTTAAATGTTCACTAGCAAAATGTATATTCTAGTAAAGAGAGATGAGTATTTGTATGCAATGATTGAACTGCAGTGCAATCTGATTACTTTTACTTGATAGCTATTATTAACTATAATCCTTCTGAATACAGAAAAAAAAAGGACTGAAGGGATTTGTTGACACTGAGAAGATTAAATGTGTTGAGCTTGTGATTCCAGAAGACAATGCTCCTCCTGAACGATTGTTCCCATTTCAGGTGAGGTGACAGCCCCTTGAAATAAGTTTTGTGATTGTAATGATAAGTGTCAATATAATTAATTAATTTCACTGATTATGACATTATTGCATTATTACATTTCACTTAAGTTTGTGATAAATATTGTGTCAGATAGAAGGTTTGTATATTCCTTAGTCAGTGTATTCAAACAGTATGTGCCACTTTTTTCCTGTTGAAATGTCTGCAGACTGTGTACCAGGGGTGGTGAACTGCTGGCTATGTGCAGCTCTATAGTCTAACCACATGTTAAACAAATTTTTTCAAACTTTTTCTGCCTAGTGATAAAGTAAATACGATTTAGTTATATTTTAACATTTTATACAAAATATGACTTTTTGTTAATGTTTGTAAAAATTGTAATGTAATTTTGTAATGTAATTTGTTTTGGTGCTTACAACATTTATGCTGTGTAAACAAGAATGTTTGTCAACTTTGATTAAATTCTTAGCTAAATGGATATTCAAAAAATCTAAATTAATAAATTAATAACTAAATTAAAAAAAATTATCTTGTTGATAGTAAATAACAAACATACTATAATCTGCCTGAAAAACCATCCAACACAAGACATGGAGAATAAAAACAATACAAGCACCAAGTGACAGGACTTAACTGAAAGGCACAGCATTTAAGAGTCAACATTTTTATTACTTTCTATTTTCCTACCCTTCGAAGAAAAGACCAAATTACCTTTTTGGTAAAGGCATGATAAAAAAATAGCTAGGCTTCTTCAGATTCTTACACTGATGCAAAAAAGTCCACCATCTAATTTACATATATATATATATATTTTTTTAACTGTATTTTTATTATCTTTATTATTGTTATTATGCCCTTCATGCGGCTCACATGCCTTTAATTGCCCCGAGGGTTTTTGGAATTGAACTGAATTGAATTTTCTACTCAGCCCCCCTAAAATTCTGCGATTCTCCATAAACTGTACACAAGTTCATGATCGCCTCAGTCTCCTTTAAATTCCATATGAAAACGACGGCAGACTTCGGCTCCTTCCCGTCTTTCAGCGTGTTCTTCAATCCGCAGACCACGGCATAGCAGAGTGAGGATCAGAGGACAAGTGTTTGTGTGTGTATGTGTGTGTGTGTGTGTGATCAGGAAGACTCATATTTGGCTTGTTCAGTACTCAAATGTTATACACATCTATGCAGTACAGTGGAATGCTGCAATAGGTTTACCATCCTACCCTGTTAGTCAAACCTTTATTTTATTTCATTTATTTATTTATATTTTTACTAACATATCCTCATTGATGGCCCTTAAATAAAAATAGTAGAATTGCCCCTGGAAGCCATGGCAATAGATACTAATTAAATAACAAAGTAAAAAAGAAATTAGACTACAGTATTTCACACCTCACAAGGAATAGTCCATTTTATTACGGTTACTTTTCTCAAAAAAGACATTCTTGATGAAGTATGCAGCAAACTGCAATCTCCGGAGGACACAGCATCCAAAATGAGACGGATCGAATATAGAAACAGTGTATATGGGCAGGTCGCTGCCTCTGACTACTCCAGTTATCCAATCAAAGGGCGGGAAATTGCTGACGTAATCGTATGCCTGCTAGATGGCCCCAGTGACGCCAACTCAAAATCTGATTGGTTAAGGTAACAATTTCATTGCCACTTATTTTAAGCTACGGGGGTCGGCACTATTGATTCTGAAGGCCTTAAGGCCGGGCAACACATGATGTCAGCCACTAGCTGAAATATGATTGGATAAATACTCTTATCATAAATATACACTACTGGAAGCAGCGCAACCAAGAGAAAAACTATGAAATGTCCAGAATAGACTATATATATATATATATATATATATATATATATATATATATATATATATATATATATATATAAATATATATACATACATATAATTAGACAGACATCTGAACCAGAATTGAGGTGTTCAGATGCCAAGAGAGATCCTCAGAGATGTGGACACCCAGGAACTTAAAGCTGGAGACACGCTCTACTTCAGACCCATTGATGTAGATTGGGGAGTGTCTGCTGCTGCTGGAAGTCCGCGATGAGCTCCTTGGTCTTTGTGGCATTGAGGGTGAGGTTGTTCATGGAACACCATGGATCTCCTCCCTGTAGGCCGATTCATCGTTGTTGCTGATTCGGCCAACAACTGTGGTATCATCTGCATATTTGATGAAGATGTTGGAGTTATGCTGCGGAACACAGTCATGGGTGAACAGGGAGTAAAGCAGTGGGCTCGGCACACAGCCTTGTGGGACGCTGGTGTTCAGGATTAGGGTTGAGGATATGTGATTACCCAACCTTACAGAAAGAGGTCGATTTGTTAAGAAGTCCATAATCCAGCACATGGTCAACAATACTCAAATAGGCTGAGTCAATCAAGGGATGACTGATTAGTATTAACTGAGATGTATATACACAGCCTATTTTCTCAACCCTTGCCTAGCCTGTGATAGTTTGCCTGCCATGTTTTGATCACAGCCTGTGTTTTTCTTTTTTAAAAGAAGCTGTACTGCAAAGTAAAGAAATCAGTGTGGATTGAGTAAGTGGAGAGAAACATGCATCTGCCAATGAGCATCAACATAATAATTTAAGCAACTCAGTCATCTTTGCTATACATAGATGTTGAAATTTGTATAGCATTATTATAATATTTCTTTTGGAATTTGATCAAATCACAAGATGAACACTGGGCAATTGTTTGAGAAGCCTACTCTGTTTCAACCAGAATTAAAATAAGAATGAATATCTAAATAATTCTAGAATTATTGTAGAGAAAAGAATGGCAAATGTTTGATAAGGTGTTTGTGGTGAAACTTTCATTTACTACAAACAGTTGGAACCATAAATTAACTAAGTCAAGTAAAATGTCTTAAAAAATCTTTAAGTAAAATTTTTTTTCATTACAGATAGTCTATGATGAGGGACCACTCTACATGTTTGCCAAAACAGATGATATAAGAAAGCAGTGGATACATAAACTTAAGCATGGTCAGTTTCTTAATATATGGGCTAAAGTTTTTGCAGATCTCTGAATTCACTATGTGCAGACATTATATTAATGTCTTATATCTGTTAAAGTGGTCCGGTTCAACAAAGACCTCATGCAAAAATACCACCCTTGTTTTTGGGAGGATGGTGTGTGGAAGTGTTGCCAGCAGGAAGTCAAGCAGGCTATGGGCTGTAAGGTGCTGGAAATGAGAAATGGAGGTCTGTAAAGGAAAAAAAGACAATAAGTTTACCTTCAATGTCATTTCTGAACACAGTTTTAAACGTATTTATTGAAATATTCTGTTGATAAATTTCTCTATAGTAACTCTATAGTGGTATTCTAATAATATGTCAATATCCATCTCCTTTAAAGGTTTTTCTGTTGGATCCCGGCGTAAATCTAGAAAACCTCTCCCACCTACACCTGAAGAGGTCAGCTAATTTTTATTCTGTCACCATGTCAAAGGATCTCATATTTTATTTTTATATTTTCTGATATTAGATATTTGTTATCTATTTGCCTCAGGAAAAGCCCTCTATATCTTTGCCCCATGAGTTACCAAAGCAGCATGGCTTTTCGGTGGGTATGACAGTCATTGCTGAATATGACTACAGCCCCATGGCACCCCAAGACCTGGAGTTGAAAAAGGATGATGAATACACAATTTTGGAAATATGTGATGCCAACTGGTTTAGAGCCAGAGACAAACATGGGTAAGCCTTGGATGACAAAATGAAGAATGATGAACAAAAAAATACCATTGCTTTTCAACAAATGCTAGAACAGCAAAATGTCCACAGATTAGAATAGACATGCTAGAACAGCTCTGCTTTTAGTGTCTGAAAAAAATTCTGTCTCTGAGATGTTGTGAGCAAAAATGATTTGTCTGAATGTATTTTGCAGTAAAGAGGGATATATTCCAAGTAACTATGTGGTTGAGGCCTTGAACGGATTGGAGAAGTTTGAGTGAGTATGTTTCATGCAATATTTACTAAAAACTATTGTCGTGCAAATATGATTAGTAATGCACACATCAACAGACTAGCATGTGCCAAATTTTATGTTTCTGTCAGTTTGTGTTCACCATTTTAATGAGATTAATCTACAAATTAATCTCTTATTAACATAATTTAATAAAGACAGATTATTGATACATGCCATCCAGTGGCAACTAAATAAATAATACATATGGGTTTTTCATCTTTATATAGATGGTATTGCAAAAACATGAACCGCAGTCAAGCAGAAAATTTACTTAAGACTGAGGTGAGTATAAGACTAGACTAGGCATTATGAATATTGAAAGCCTGATGTTTCAAAATGCTTATTAATAATGTCATTGTGTGTCTGTGAGCACCCTGTGAACACTAGATAACCATTAGGGGTTCTGCTTAATACCTGAACTGATTTAGTGTGTGCACCATGTTGAGACAGTCAAAAAAAATGTCATGAATTGATAAATACCTACCATACCACCACTTCAGCTACTGTCAACTTGCTAACTGTCTACTGGATCTAAAGCTACTAAAGCTAGAGATATCTCTCAGCATCCACCAGCAATAGGAGTTCTTTAGCTGCTCCATCAAACATTGGCTTACTGAGTCACAGCAGGTGACTATGAAGGCACTTCTCTTGGTGTTTAAGAGGGTTAAAATAGAACTCTTATTGTACAATTATGCTCTTTTTACACACTTTACTAAAGCTTTTATACCTTTCTTTTACATACAGAATAAAGATGGTGGCTTTCTGGTGCGAGACTCAGGAAGATACACTGGAAAATATACTGTCTCTGTTTACACCAAGGGTATTGGGTGAGCATAATGTACACAATATGAAAAAGCTATTTTAAAAATTATAAATGTAAATATATGCAAACCTTGAACAAAGGTTTTAATTAGTGGTAAGGGAACCACTAATTGCTGTCAAGTCTCTTTACAACAGAGGCCACATTTCATTCTGCCTGCAAAAACTTAGAAACCTAGAACCTGCTACTCATCATTATCGCGATAGCTCAGCCATTTCTAAAATTTACACCAGACATATAATGAGTGTGACTACCCAAGTTCCATATGCATATCTGAAAAGCTTTAGTGGGCATCTTACATGGGTGTACAATTTTTAAAATATACTAATGAATAAATTATTGCACTTCTTAACTCTTTAATGTTACATTTAATATTATATCCATGAGCCTTGTTTGTTTATGCCATATGACTTGCATTCTGGTTTCTGTGTGATTTTTTTTGTCTCATTAAGTTCAAGAAACTCAGGGAGGCTGGTGAGGGAATGTCTTTATATAGATGCCATAAGTAATAACATAATAACAATAACTAGCTCCATAAAAATGATAATAAATTTATTTTTGTTAAAGAACAACAAAACCTAAATGATAATGCCATGCAAGTCCCTGTGAATGAGCTGCTTTAGCATGATGCATTAATATGATATAAGTAATATCATATAGGTACAGTAATAACTGTACATTAGTAAACTAGTGAAAATGATAGTTTGAGGTAGGAATGTAAGAAGGTGCAGGTGCAGCATAGAAGTCTGAGTTGTATGTGTTAATGTAACACATATGAAAACAGCAAAAGAGGGGTTGTATATTAATGTCCAAGAAGGCGGATAAGAAATCATGCTGGGTCCAGGATATTGTTTATGAGGCCAGTTGTGGATGGAAAGAAGCTGTTTTTGTTGTGTGAGGTTTTGATGGACCACAGCCTTCTGCCGTAGAGGAGTGCCTCACTTGAAGTGAGTGTACAGGTCCTGAAGAGGTGGCAAAGTGCAGCCAATCACTCTTTTCAGCAGAGCAAATGACACTCTGTCTGTTTTTGTCCCTGGTAGTGGCAGCAGCATACCAGTTGGTGATGAAGGACTTGATAATGGAGGTGTAGAAGTCCACAGTATTGATTGGGGCTAGGTTCTTCCTAAGGTCTATAACCATTTCCACTTTTTTAACAGCATTATACTCCAGGTTGTTCTGACTGCACAAGGTTACTAGATGGTCAATCTCCTTCCTGTAGGCAGACTCATCCCCTTCAGAGATAAGCCCAATGAGGGTAGTGTCATCTGCGAGACAGATTGGTCACTGGTGGTGCAACTGTAAATAATAGAAAAGTGATGATATCTAAGAGGTCCTAAAACAGCAAACCTTTTAGGGACTTATGGTGAGGTTCCTTTGAAAAAAGGTCAACTGCATGCACATGGATGAGTCCAAAAATGTGTTAAATAATAACTAGCACATATTGTTTTCTCTCTTCTTTTGGTTTGACTTCAAAGCTAAGCTGGGCTTAAAGAACATGGGCTTATATCCACAAACCTTATGGTGTGCCATATCAAGTCATAACAGCCTTGTATAGAATACACTCACAAATAATAAGAATCAGCATAAAGAGAATAAAACATATTTTAAGCAGGGGCATAATTTCCACTGGGGACAGGGGGACATTTCCCAACCACTTTCCAAATTCCAATTTCACTGACGAGTGAGTGCTTTAAATAGGCGCTGGGTAAATTAAGTGCAGGTGGTGTGATCAGTAAACAGGTGACTGTTTGCCTGCATGCCCATGACAGTACCCCCCCACGGGCATCTCCAGACGTCTGGGAACGGTGATCGGGGCAGCCATGGCCTCTAGGAGCGGGATCTTTCCTCTGGTCCATACCCCTCCCAGTCGACCAGATATTGCAGGCAGCCGCCTCAACGCCTGGAATTCAGGATTTCCCGGACCTGGTAGATGGTCGATCTCGGGCGGTGACAACACCTCGGGCTCTGTGGAAGGAGGGAGAACAGGGTTAGTGAACGGTTTTAACAGTGAAATGTGAAAGGATGGCAAGATCCGGTAGCTCCTCTGGAGATCAAGCTCATAAGTCACTTCGTGGGCCGCCGGATGGTGAAGGGGCCAATGTAATGTGGACTGAGCTTTTTACATGGGAGTCGGAGGCGGATGTCCCGTGTGGAGAGCCAGACTCTATTACCTGTGTGGTATTGGAGAGTTTCTCTCCGCCGCAAGTCTGCTTGGCCTTTCTGTCGGCACACCGCGCGGCACAGGTGGATGTGTGGATGCAGGTGGAGACCCTCTCACTCTCTCTGAACCAGTAGTCAACAGCTGGTACTTCAGATGGTTCACCTGACCACGGGAACAGAGATGGCTGGAAGCCGAGTACGCACTGAAATGGAGTGAGTCCGGTGGCTTCCTGGCGGAGTGAATTCTGTGCATACTCAGCCCAAGGGAGATATTGGCTCCAGTCATACTGATGGCAATACACGCGGAGGTAGCGTGCGATCTCTTGGACTTTGCGTTCAGTCTGTCCATTCATCTGCAGATGATAACCCGACGACAGGCTTACTGATACCCCCAGTCGATTGAAAAAGGCTCGCCATACTCTGGAGATGAATTGAGGTCCTCTATCCGACACAATGTCTTCGGGCAGTGGGCAGGCCCCTGAGAGGTATCAGTTTGCACACCTTGGAGAATCGATCTACCACGACGAGGATAGTGGTAAAGCCGTTGGACGTGGGCAAGTCGGTGGTGAAATCGATCCCTAGATGGGACCAGGGATGTTGAGGGATCGGTAGGGGCACTAGCTTACCCTCTGGTAGACGTCATGGTGTCGAGATCACGGCGCAGACTGGGCATCCTCTCACGAATCCTGCGACGTCACGAGACATGTTGGGCCACCAATATCTGCCCGTGAGGAGTGAGAGGGTTTGCTGTCTGCCCGGATGTCCAGAGCCCGGAGAGGAGTGTACTGAGTCTAGAAGGGTTAAGCGATGAGAGGTTGGGACGTAGGTTTTCCCTTCCGGACCTCCCAGCGGAGCAGGTTTGGAAGTGGAGGCGGCACGGATTTCTTCATCTATGGACCATAGGAGAGGGCAGACGAAAAGATCAGGAGGGAGTATGGGCGTGTCTTCTTCCGGCTGAGGTTCGGGTGAATGGACTAGATAGTGCATCGGCTTTGGTGTTTCGGTTTCCTGGTCAGTATGAGACAGTGAAGCGAAACCTTGTCACGGATTCAGGTATTCGCTTCTTTGAGGTATTGAAGGTTTTTATGGTCAGTGATAACTTCGAAAGGGTGGTTAGCTCCCTCCAACCAGTGCCGCCACTCTTCTAGGGCCAGCTTAATGGCGAGAAGTTCCCAATTGTCTATGTCGTAATTCTGCTCTGCCGGGGACAATTTCTTAGAAAAGAAGGCGCACGGACAGAGTGCAAGTGGGTCACCTCCTCTCTGAGACAATACCGCCCCTACTCCTGAAGTTGAAGCATCCACCTCCACTACGAAGGGTCGACTAGGATCTGGGTGGATTAAGATGGGCGCAGAGCTGAAGGTGGAGATGAGAGGCGCGGTATGCTTACTGAAGTTTTCAATGAAGCGACGGTAGAAGTTCGCAAACCCCAGGAAGCGCTGAAGATCTTTAATAGTGTGAGGTTGCGCTTCCACTTTGGACTGATCCATCGCGATGCCCACTGTGGAGATGACATAGCCCAAGAACTGGATGATGGGTCGGTGGTTGAGCACCTGTTTGACATGGCGAATATGCTCCAAACGGTTGGATGAATAAATGAGGATGTTGTCAATGTACACAATCACAAACTGGTGGAGCATGTCACGGAAGACTTCATTCATAAAGTTCTGAAAGACCACAGGCGCGTTGAAGAGACCATACGGCATGACCCGGTATTCATAGTGCCCAGAAGGTGTAATGAATGCCGTCTTCCATTCATCTCCACGCCGAATGCGGATCAGGTTATAGGCGCTCTGCAGATCGAGTTTAGTGAAAAGGCGAGATCCACGAGTTCCTCGAGCACCGCAGGGACCAGAGGCAGGGGGTAAGCGAACTTTACTGTCTGCAAGTTCAGGTTTCTGTAGTCGATACATGGCTGAAGCCCTCCATCCTTTTTGCCCACAGGAGGTGGATGGACATATAAATCCTTCATGTAGCGCCTCCTGAATGTACTCCTCCATGACCTTTTGCTCCGGGATGGACAGAGGGTAAACACGCCCCTTGGGCATCTTAGCATCGGGCAGAAGGGTTATGGCACAGTCCCAGGGTCGATGTGGTTTCGTCGCGGCTGTTTTACTGAATACATCCCTGTAGCTCCCGTATTCTGCAGGGATGTCCACCTCGGCATTCTGGTGAGGGCTCTCTACAGTGGTTGCCCGCAGCATGCCTGTCACAGGAACCGGGATGGGGAGTGCTTGTAGACATGACTGGAAGCAATAGTCGCTCCATCGATCGATGCTCCAGTTGCTCCACCTGATGTAGGGCTGGTGGAGCACTAACCAGGGGTGCCCCAGGAGGATGTCCACCCGGGCATCCTCCAACACCAGGAGTGAGAGCGTCTCCTCATGTAGACAGCCGAGTCAGAGGGTCAATTCTGGGGTGATCCACTGCACCAGCCTGCGACCCAGCAGTTTTCCCTGAATGGTCGTAATCCTGTAACGGGTCAGGCTTCGTAGACGTGGGATGTGGCAGGGGAATAAGACACGAGAGGAGATGAAGTTCCCAGACGCACCGGAATCAAACAGCATGGTAACTGCGTGAGATTGAGACCCATGCATTAGTGTGGCTTCATGATACCGCGGGTTGGTTATTATAGAACTAAGGTGGATTGTACTTACCGCTGGGTGGGGAGGACAAACTGGGCAGGTTTGGATGGAGTGATCAGGCTGTCCACAGTACAGGCAGAGTCCACGCTGGAGCCGGTGCTGCCGCTTGCTTGCGGACAGATGGTACTCGTCCGTCTGCATGGGCTCTGGTGCGGAGAAATCCTCATGGGGTGAGGTATTGGATCTGTTGTTCCCTTCGACGGTGACCGCGGCGAGTGTTGGGACACACTCTGCGCCTTCAGCAGAAAGGACTCTAGGCTGGCAGAGTAATCGTATATCGCCATCTGCCGTCGGATGTTGGGCCGTAAACCCTGCCGGTAAGCCGCGAGTTGGATCTGTTGTTCCTTTCAACGGTGACCACGGCAAGTGTTGGGACACACTCTGCGCCTTCAGCAGAAAGGACTCTAGGCTGGCAGAGTAATCGTATATCGCCATCTGCCGTCGGATGTTGGGCCGTAAACCCCGCCGGTAAGCCGCGAGTGGCACCGCCTCATTCCAGCCACTGGATGCCGCCAGCGTGTGGAAGCGTGGCGTGTACTCGCGGGTGGTGTTCTTTCCTTGCCACAGAGTAAACAGCTCATCGGGAACCGAGAGGGCAGATGCGCTCGTGCCGAAGACCGCCTTGAAGTGGGCCAGGAAGTCAGCTAGGGAGGCGAAGACTGGGATCTTGGTGGTACACAGCGCCTCTGCCCAGCATCTGGCCTCCCCGGACAGTAGCGAGAGGATGAAGGCGATCTTCGTGCGGTCATCGGGGAACTGCTGGGGAACAGCATCAAAATAGAGTTGGCATTGAATCACAAATCCAGGACATTCCGATACCTCACCTGATAACAATGCTGGTTTGGCCACGGGACAGACCACGGGAGCCACCGCGGATAGTACGGCTTGCTGTAGCGCGGCCACCAGTGCAGCAACCGGATCAGGTGCAGGAGACGGGCCAGCTTGCAGCTGCTGCTGATCTGGTCTAGGAGGTGCGCCGTCGTGCTGACCTTCCATCTCGCAGGTAGGACCCAGTTAACTTGTTGAGGGGCGAGTATTCTGTCACAGTTCACACACACACAGGAAGCAGAGAGCAAGTTCAGTGCCACTTTAATCCAACACAGGCAGGCAGAAGATAAAACATAACTCATAAAACATAACTAAGGCAAAAACAGGCAGACTGGACAATACTCTTATGCAAGAGAGGAGACTAGTGGCTTTGACTAATGCAGTCTTAATACTCGCTGTTGTCACTGACAAGTGAGTGCTTTAAATAGGTACCGGGTAAATTAAGTGCAGGTGGCGCGATCAGTAAACAGGTGACTGTGAGCGAGGTAGTGCTGCTGAGACCGGAATGCCCGTACCAACTCTCATCATGGATGAAAAGAAAGGAAGGAGATGTGAGTTGATTGATTCAGTAAATTCACTCAGACATTTTCATATCAGAGGACAGATGAGGTGGATAGTTAGGATGCATGGAGAGATGGGATTGAATGGATAGATAGAGGACAATGAAAAATTTTCTTTATATTAAAGTTAATTTTTTTTTACGTTTGTGAAATTGTGCGACAATCTTGCATCCTGTGTACCAAATAAGTAGTGTGTCTATTGTGTTATCAATTTTCCCATCCTTTTGGATTACAGAAGTAAGGATTACAGATCATTAATTCCTACCCTGCTATAATACAGTGATGGATGGATAAAAATGATCTACTTTAAGCATTTGTGCTGCATAGAAAATTGGCACCAGGAATGTAAATATTTTAATTTGTTCATTAACTAAAGGTGGTTGTTTATGCCTGAAAGACAATTATTAAAGTAATGATCAACATTTTCATATAATCACATATTAATTTTGCTGTCTATCTGCACTTGATATTACAAAAAATAGTGATTAAACACACACAGTTCATTTGCTTTTTCTATTCTAAACACTTTTGGTTTGGTGGATGTGTCTCTGATTTATTATACATTTTCAGGTACAGTGGTTAGTTTAAAATAAAAGTTTGTTTAACAGTGGAAATTGAGTCTCACATTATTTAAATTTTATTTACACACAAAACATTAATGGTGAACATTTTTGACTTTATAAATGATTCTCTCAAGTCTTGGTGATCAGCCCCTATTAAACAATAAAGAAAGTAAGACATTTTTTAATATATGTAGTTTAGTAGCCTACTATTCTTTTTGGCAGAATTTATCATTATAGTCAATTTAATTGTTTCCTGGATTTTGTATCACCATAGTCCCTAAATGTATGTAAATGCAGGAAATGGGATTCGAATGAAAAACATTTTTCCCCATTTTGTGTCTCTCCCCACTTCTCAAACCAAAGTTACACCCTTGATTTTAATCACAAGAAAATGTATAGGAAAATCAAATAATACCATGCTCTAAACAGAGCAAAACAAGGTGTGTGTGTATGTGTGTGTGTGTCATTAATTGCTCAGAAGACTGAAGAGAGAACCCCCCAAAACAAGCAAACAACAACTGAAAAAAAAAGTTGTGGTACAAGCCTAGAAAAGAATTAAGTCACCAGCTTGATGCAGTAACTTCAAGCAAAGGATATGCAACCAAATATTAAGTTAGTTATTTAGTTTAGGTATTTAGTTATTTTACTAGAATTATTTACTTTTTTTTAGCCATTTCAAATGCAAAAATAATTTGTAATTGTTTTTGCTTCTGATTCTTGAAATACAGGTTCTACTTTGGTTATGATTCAACCAAGTTTTGTGTCAGTATACACAGCCTCATTTCCTGTTTGGTGCTTTGCTGTAAGAGCCATTGTCCCATTATGGGAAAAATGTTTGGAGAATTTAAAATTATTTTGATTACTGCCCAAATTAGTCATGAAAAAAAGAATAGTGAATTTCACAACTTTCAGATGAATGTTTCGTGGGTTGCCATATGCAACTTAGCCAGAAGAAGAAGAAAAATGAAGAAGAAAAAGAACAGCAGACTGAGTTTTCTCATTCCAAACAAACATTCAAAACTCGTCAAATTTGTCAAAACACTTAATGACATGGGTTGACACTTCCCAAGTTCAGGAAAGAAACAAGGAAGTGGGAGGCAGGCTTGGTACAACTTAAAATACACTTTATTCTATATGTTTTATTTTCACTTTTCAGCCATTTTATTTTACACACACACACACACATCAGTGTTAATGTCACAGGGCCAGGGTGGTGCCTCCTTTCCTTCTTTCCGCTATCAACTCTACAAGACTTCAAGGCGGAGGTCTCCTGGAACTAGCTCTCCTGGTCTTAATCTCCTCCAAGTAGTCCTTTTCATCATCATCAGGGATTACCCCACCATAATAGTGTCATCAGCAAACTTGAAAGCGGTGGTAGAGTTGGAAGTGGCCATGCAGTCATAAATGTACAATAGGTATGGAAAGTTCAGGAGACATCTCTATGGTGCTCCTGTTCTGAGAATGAGGGCCTGTTCGGGACATGTAGGCCCACCACTACTGCTTGTGCTCTGCCTATCAGGAAGTTAGAGATCCATTGTCTTAGGGACAGTGTGTATAGTAGTTGTGTGATCACCTCACCTGTTGAGCACTTGGGATAGTATGCAAACTATGTCCAGCATGTCAGGTAATGAAGAGATAATCATCACAACTGAAGTCAGACCTAGGTGATTGTTATTAAGTCAGTAGGGATAGGGTTCCTTTGGGAAAGAAAGGATAGTTGAATGTTTCAAGCGTATGGGAATTTTCCAACTGTGCCATAGAGAAGTTGATGAGGTTTATGAATACAATTGTTAGCGGGTCAAGTGCAGGCTCTAAGGGGCCAATCTGAGATGTCAATCTGAGATGCCATAATTGACCCCTGTCACTTATAATGTCTTCAGGGAACCCAAAGTGTCTAAACACATGGCTGTAGATTTCCACTGTGGTTTAGGCAGTGGGATAATTTAGCAGGTTTAGAACTGGTCAGTGACAACCAGGATTGTGTTGTCACCCTGGGTTTCTAGGACTGTAACCAGGACTCTGTGGTACCTGCAAGGGGAGGAGCTTTCTAGTATGGTTCTGTGGACCTTAGCTTGAGCACAAGTAGAGCAGGATGAATGAATGTGAGCATGTGGGGCTACCAGTACCTCTCTTGTAGCATATAGTAAGTGCGCTACTTTTCTAGATGGCCGCGGGCTTTTGGTCTGAAGGCACATATTAGGAGTTGAAAACAACCTGTTTGGGAGGTATCTACAACAAATCCTCTTTGGAGGCATGCAAGCAATCACTCAGTCCAGTTTCCAGGAAATAGCTTCGGAAAGCTCACCAAGGTTTCAGGCATTTTTTGAGTTAATCCTGATTACATTGTATTGAGTAAAAAAGGAAAATGGATGCAGTAGTGTCACTCTTCAAGTGCCAGTTTGACTGAAAGCAGTTATCTGTTTCCGGTGTCATAGTTTTGTTCAGCTGGGTTGAGTTTCTTAGAATAATAAGCCACAAGGTGGAACTTGGGTTTTCCCCCAAATTGTTGGGAAAATACACACATGGACAAAATTGTTGGTACCCTTCCATTAAAGATTGATGGTACCTCTAGAAAAAATTGAAAATAATTTGACCATAGGAAACTAAAGTGTGTCCTGTAATTATCATCACAGGTGTCTTCAAACTTGTAATTAGTCAGTCTCCCTATTTAAAGGGTGAAAGGTAGTTACTGTGCTGTGAACATCGACCACAGAAAGCTAAGGAGAGAGTTGTCTCAGGAGATTAGAAGGAAAATTATAGACAAGCATTTTTAAAAGTAAAGACTATAAGACCATCTAAATGTTAATATTAATTGATGTTTCTGTGACTACAGTTGCGCATATTATTCAGAACAACCACCCTGGACATGGCCGGAAGAAGAAAATTTATGACAGTCAATTGAAAAATTGAAAATTGAAAAGACAGGTAATACAAATATTAATCAAAGAGGCCAGAACAACTTCCAAAGAGATTGGAGGTGAACTCCAAGGCCAAGGTGTGTCAGTGTCAGATCACACCAAACATCACTGAGAAATGAATTTGCCAAAATGCATATTGACAAACCACAAAGCTTCTGTGAGAATGTTCTTTGGACAGATGACACAAAACTGGAGCTTTTTGACAAGTCACATCAGCTCTACGTTCACACATGCAAACACAGTACCTACTGTGAAACATGGAGGAGGCTCAATTTATGCTCTGGGGCTGCTTTGCTGCATTTTGCACAGGGTGTCTTGAATCTGTACAGGGTACAATGAAATCTCAAGACTATCAAGGCATTCTGGAGCGAAATGTGCTGCCCAGTGTAAAAAAGCTTGGTCTCAGTCTCAGGTGATGGGTCATCTAACAGGATAATGACCCAAAACACAGCTAAAACATTGGACTATTCTGAAGTGGCTTTCTATGAGCCCTGATCTAAATCCTGTTGAACACCTGTGGAAAGAGCTTAAACATATCTGGAGAAGGCACCCTTCAAACCTGAGACAGCTGGAGCAGTTTGCTCGCAAGGAGTGGGCCAAAATACCTGTCGACAGGTGCAGAAGTCTCACTGAAAATTACAGAAATAACTTGATTGCAGTGATTGCCTCAAAAGGTTGTGTAACAAAATATTAAGTTACCATCATTTTTGTCCAGGCCAGTTTCATTATTTTTTTAATGCTTCTGTTGAACAACAATTCAAAAGCAATGCCTGATTTTCATTAGTCAATTTTCAGTAAATCTTTATTTATTATTACTTTTGTCAGTTTCAAGTTATTTCAGTGACTATTGTGGGTTTTCTTTCTTTAATTGAAGGGTACTAATTATTGTCCACGTGTGTATATCCTAGACTCTAGTCTATTGACATCTAAATCTAGGCTAAAAATGAAAGGTTTCAAAGGCTTATGGTGTTTCAGGATGAGGACTGTGGAATGGCATGTATATCCTTGGTTCAGTGGCTCCTAGATATAATACTCCATATAATACTCCATATCCCTCTGTTTGGTGAGTGAAAGTGGGTAAATCCAGTTATGGGGAGGTGTGGTTCCATGATGCAGCTCAATAGCACAAACATAAAGATGGCTTCATGAAGTCCTTGGTATTACCTGGAATACCTGTGTATAGTCTGCTCTGAACTCTCCACAGATGTCGAGCCCACACAGAGCTTAGGAAGCAGAATGCAGTGCTACTGACATTGGTCAAACCACTGAGTGAGTTCCATGCACCACCAAGAGGTTTGAGCATTGTGGAATCGCAGACAAGGGAAACCCAAGACATTAGGATGTTTAGAGATCACTGTATTTAAGAGCATTTACTCTTGGTGGAGTAGACTGCCCTTCAGCAGGAGGGACTGTGTGCAGATGGTGCCTCCACCGATGGGAGCTCCTGTAACCATGGCATGGTTACAGTTCCTAAATCCATAAAATTACCCAGTGATCCAGAATCGCTGATTAACTGAATACTGTTAACAGGGAATTCACACATGAAAATCTCACATTAACAAGGAGTGTGAACAATTGGTGAGAAAGCGATTGGTATTTAAACACTGTTTCAGTGTGGGATGTGGCACTCCCGTGTGACGAAGGTGTTTGTCTTAGCTATAGGTTTGGGTACAGAGGACAAAATCCAGTAGATTCATCAGCCATTGCAGCATCTATCCCCCCTCTATCTCTCTCTCCCTCCCTCCCTTTTTCTGGTGTGCTCAGGTGCATGGGTTCTGGTGGGGTGGTTGCTCTCTTGGGGCTCCTGGTATCTCAGCAGTACTAACAGATGTTAAGCAAGTAGTCAAGGTATTTGGCAAGGTAAATAAGAGAATCAAGAATTAGTGGCTCGTCATGGCATGCCATCTCTATGAGCAGTTACAGGTTGAGCCCTTGCCAAAGTGTGGCTTTGCAATGGGGTTCAAACACAGGGTTGACATGGTAGTATCTCTAAATTTCCCATGGTGTGTGTAATTGTGCCCTGCAGTGGGTTGGCTCACAGTCCAGGTTGTCCCTCAGGCTTGTGCACTTCTGGGATATGCTTCTTGACTCTTTGATATGGTGTGATAAGTGGTAAATAAAATAACAATAGTGGAACATGCCACTGAACTCTATATCTTGGTTTAAGCCCTAGGCATTTGTTGTTGCATGGCTGCTTCTAGAATGGACACACTAACCTTTATTGACGACATGACTTATAATGGTAGCATTCTGTAGAAGTCTGTAGAAATCTATAAAAGGGGGAATAATGGAATGTTTTTACACTGACCATTAGCCTCACCAGACCTTAACCTAAATGAGAATGCATCTCACCTCCTAAAGAGAAGATTAAAGGTAGAAATCCCCCAAAACTGACAACAGCTGAAAGAAACTGTACTACCAGTCTGAAAAATTTTCAACTGCCCTCAGAGAAAAAGTCTGAGTCACACTGCTGCCACTACCTCTGAGCTGATATCAGGGAAGAGAGATCCAAAAAACACACAGCGACAGTGACTGAATAACAAAACTCTCCTCATCATTATCTCCTCATTATGGCACCTGTTAGTGGGTGGGATATATTATGGGCAAGAGTAAGGATTTCAGCGAGTTTGAAAAAGGACAAATTGTGATGGCTAGACGACTGGATCAGAGCATCTCCAAAATTGCAACACTTGTGGGATGTTCCTGGTCTGCAGTGGTCAGCATCCATCAAAAATGGTCTAAGGAATGAACAGTGGTGACCCAGTGACTGTCATGGGTGGCCAAGGCTCAATGATGCATGTGGGGAGCAAAGACTGGCCCATGTGGTCCAATCCAACTGACGAGCTACTGCTCAAATTGCTGAGGACGTTAATGCTGGTTCTGATAGAAAGGTGTCAGAATACACAGTCGCTTACCAAGAGAACACATGGCACCAGTATGCACTATGGGAAGATGGCAAGCCGGCAGAGGCAGTGTCATGTTTTGGGCAATGTTCTGCTTGGAAACTGTGGGTGCTTGAGTGTAAGTGGGTGTAATGTTACTTTGACATGTACCATCTACGTAAGCATTGTTGCAGACCATGTACACCCATGGAAACAGTATTCCCTGATGGCTGTGGTCTCTTTTAGCAGGATAACGTGTTATGCCACAAAGCAATAATGGTTCAGAAATGGTTTGATGAGCATAACAACGAGTTTGAGGTGTTGACATGGACTTAAAAAGTCCCCAGATCTCAATCCAATCAAGCATCTGTGGGATGTGCTGGACAAACAAGTTTGATCCATGGAGGCCAATGATGCCATGTTCTAGATGGATCTGATCTGCAGGAAATGAAAGTTGAAATTCATCTAATATTCATCTTTTGATCTCAAGCTCAAATGTCTTTAGTATTAGCAAAACTAAAAACTACAATTGCAGTTCCAGTGCTGTTCACATAGCATGGAAATGCAGGAAGAGATTCATTACTGTTGTCTGGAGATAAGAATGGAGATAAGAAAAATACATTTCTGTGAAACTGAGCAAGGTTTCTGTAAAATGTCAGTTGAAGAATTTGAATAGATCAGATTTAACTGGCCAGATTTATTTAAAGCTTCACGCAAAAAATAGGTGAGCCTAATTCCCATTGTATATAGAAATTAAACACTTAAAAACTTACCACCCAAAAAGTTGCCTCTGTGTGTTTTATTGTTAAATAAAAAACCTCAGAAAGCTCCCCAAAACTCTGCCTTCATGTCAGCATATTCTTGGAAGCAAATGACTTATTACCCAACATGTACTTATGAGCTAATAAATATCCTTGTATGATCATTTACAAATTTCATTTTAACACTAAATCCCATTTCTTATGTTTTAGTAGGGATGAAAATGTAATTTCAATTATCAATGTTATTTGCTATTTTTATTGTTTTTGCTGGAATAGTATGCACAATTTTACAAACACTTTAACTAGAGGTTTTATCATACCTATCATATCACACCAAATATAAGGGAATTAGGAAGCTATTCAAATTCATTCAGGAATTGTGTACATGAAGGAATGACTGTACACAACTTTATAAAGGACTATTGTGTATAAATAAATTTATATTGTCCCCAAATGTTACTAATATAACATATAACATATAATGATATAAATCAATATTGTCCCTATATGTTACTCATATAACATATTTCACAATATTCTCATTTCATATATTAACCAATGTGCCCACAGTAATTGGATAATGATGCATAGGGTTGGACAACTAGTATCTAGAGTAGCCTGAACACAGTAGAATTTCTGGTCTCTCTTCAGAGAAGTGGTTGGCAGCTGCAGACACTACAACATATTATCTACTCAAAAAGGACAGTTGTACCTGGCAGAGAAGCATTATTTCAGTAATATTCCAGACCTCATCAATTACCATCAACACAATGCTGCAGGTAAAACCTGATCATGCTACTCACATACAAAAGCAGTTTTCTAAATTACTAATTTAACAGTTGTTTGATTCCTTGTGGCTTTAGGACTGGTGAGCAGACTAAAATACATTGTGTCAAATCGAGCTCAGAATGCTCCCTCCACCGCAGGCCTAGGATATGGTAAGTTTTTAATTTAATTGAAATTTTTTATTTTTATTGAAAGTTTATAAATCATAAAATTAATTTTTTTATGGGTTTAACATTCCTGCTTTTTTAAATCTTTTAATAAGTGTTTAAGAAAGGGAAGGTTAAGAAGAGGTTAAAAATTGTATCTTTTATCCATTTCAGGAGTCTGGGAGATTGATCCCCGCCAACTCACGTTTATTAAAGAATTAGGTAATGGACAATTTGGGGTTGTTAAGTATGGAAAGTGGCAGGGTCGGCATGATGTGGCCATAAAAATGATCAAGGAGGGTTCTATGTCAGAGGATGATTTCATCGAAGAGGCTAAAGTTATGATGTAAGTCAACTGAAATTGTCATACGTGTGTTTGTGTATTTTATATATATATATATAAATATATATGTATATATATATATACACTATATTGTGAATATATACAGTATATATACTACTCACAAAAAGTTAAGGATATTCGGCTTTCGGGTGAAATTTCGGGATGCACCTAAAATGCACTATAACCTTTACAGGTGAACTTAATTTGACCTTCTCTACACTTTTGAATGCACATGTCCAACTGTTCAGTGTTTCAGTACTTTTTGCATAACTTGCTGTTCTCTAACAAGGTGCTTAACAGCAAAATTCACAAATGGTGTTTGATCCATGAATCGACCAATACATTTTCTGGTTCAATTAAAATTGGTATTTAAACCCCTTCATCATGCTGTTCACATTTTGACATCATGAGACCAAGACGACACCCAACAATTGATCAACAGTACCTCGCCATTGCGAGGCTTCAAACAGGATGTTCTCAGAGGGAAGTGGCCACTGAGCTTAGAGTGTCACAGAGTGTCATCAGCAGGTTGCAACAAAGATACAGAGAGACTGGAAGAGTCACAGAAAGGCATAGAAGTGGACGTCCTTTGGCCACATCCCACATTGATGACCGCTTCATTGTGAACAGTGCCCTGCGGAACCAGGTGATGAATGGTACATTTAAGGGAGGTGAGAGGCACCCAAGTGTCACATCAGACCATTCCAAACCGTTTACATCAGCGTGGTCTGCATGCTAGACGACCAGCAAGGGTACCTGACCACACACGTCATCGTCTTGCATGGGCCAGGGAGCATTTATGCTGGAAAAGGGACAAGTGAGCCTCAGTGCTGTTTTCTGATGAAAGTCGATTCACGTTGAGCAGAAATGATGGCCGCCAACAATGTTGGAGACATCAAGGAGAGCACTATGCATCAGCTACTGTTGTGTTGGTGTTACAGTCTGGGCAGGTGTGTCTACTCAATACAGAACTACCCTATATCTTGTGAATGGTACAGTGACAAGCCAATACTACCTGAATAACATCAATAATCCAGTCATTGTGCCCCTGCATTAACAACACAGGCTTAATTTCATCTTCAAGGACAACAATGCTCCAGCTCATCGAGGTCATTAGGCAATGGCTGCTGGAGGCTGGGGTACCTCAAATGGAGTGGCCTGCATTTTCTCCAGACCTGAATCCCATAGAAAACCTATGGGATCAGCTGAGTTGCCGTGTAGAGGCTCGTAACCCTGCACCCCAGAACCTCAATGACCTGAGGGCCGCCCTTCAAGAAGAGTGGAATGCCATGCCTCAGCAGACAATAAGTTGACTCGTGAACAGCATGAGACATCATTGTCAAGCTGTAATTGATGGTCAAGGGCGCATGACAAATTATTGAGACATTGACATTTTTTGTTGTAGTATACCCACCACTGTTGTTGGCTTTTGTTTCAATAAATTGTTTGAGATGAGGAAATAACCATTGCATGCTTCTACTTAAATGCCCTACTTTCATGATATAATATCACTGTAGTGTGAACTTTTTACATTTTCCATAAAATTCACCCAAAAGCCAAATATCCTTAACTTTTTGTGAGTAGTGTATGTACAGCTCTGGAAAAAAAATAAGAGACCACTGCCCAATCTCCAGATTTGAACCCTATTAAAAACCTCTGGAATGTCATCAAGAGGAAGATGGATGGTCATTTCCTTTAAATATACACTCTAAATAACAATAATTATATTTTGAATCCAGGAGAAATATTGTCGGCAGTTCACAAAAAATGAAACAAAACTGAAAAAAAAAAACAACAACATAAGAAACTCATTATTTTGCAGTGGTCTCTTATTTTTTTTCCAGATCTGTATGTATGTATATATATATATATATATATATATATATATATATATATATATATATTATGTATATATGCCTATTGGTATATATATTATGTATATATAATACATCTGTTCTTTATAAAATTAGGAAACTTCATCATGAAAATCTAGTTCAGCTGTATGGTGTTTGCACAAAACAAAGACCTATTTACATAGTAACTGAGTTTCTTCCCAATGGATGCCTACTGACCTACCTACGGGAGTGCCTGCGACACCCCTGTGCTCTTCAGCTCCTTGAGATGTGTAAAGATGTGAGTGAAGGAATGGCCTACCTAGAATCCCAGCAGTACATTCACAGAGACCTTGTGAGTTTTTATACAAAAACACAGAAACAAAAAGCAAACCCAAAAGATTAAACATGATCTATGGCATAGATCTATGGTTCTATGATTAGTTGTATATTTGTCTTTTTAGGCTGCCAGAAATTGTTTAGTGGATTCAAATGGGACTGTTAAAGTGACTGATTTTGGACTGTCACGGTAAAATGTTTTTTTGCCCTTTCATATCTCTATCTTCTCTATCTAGAGTACTTTTAAACTTTTCATTAAACACCACTCTTTAGGGCTTCACCAGTTACAAAAACAGTTTAAAATATACTTTTTTTACTGTAGGTATGTCCTTAATGATGAATATACTAGCTCTGTTGGCTCACAGTTCCCTGTACGCTGGTCACCTCCTGAAGTACTCCTTTACCACAAATTCAGCAGCAAGTCAGACATTTGGGCATTTGGTTAGTATGTGTCACATTTTCAACATACATTTGCTTTTTTGAATGAACAGGATTAAAAAATACTACAACTGTTTTTCCACAGGTATTTTAATGTGGGAAGTCTACACACTAGGTAGAATGCCATACGAACGACTGAATAATACTGAAATAGTGAATGAAGTTACTGCTGGATACAGACTGTATCGCCCTCAGATGGCCAATGACAGAATCTACTCCATAATGACCAAATGTTGGCATGAGGTACAGACTGGACAGTATTGAAATAGTAAATATATGCTGGTTGATGAAAATCTATAAAAATCAAAGGAGTTAGTGACTGATACAAGCCTTTCTTTTTCTTTTCAGAAGCCAGATGAACGGCCCACATTTCAGGATCTTGTGATGGCCATTCAGGATTTGCTTGACAATCTGCACTAGACCACCAACCTAGTGGCAGGAAATGTCTGTTTATAAGGGTAGCCCTGCAAAAATAAAAACACTGGGTCCTGAATTGCAGCTATATTTACAATTATTATTTAGTATTTATGATTTTTTTCAAAACTTTCTAGTTGAATGTTTTATAAAGTCCATTATCAGATCCAGATATCATTATATGACTGTATGACTAATTCAAAATTCTATATATTTTAACTGCATTGCACTGCATAAAAATGGAACGTCAGGTAAAATATGTAGATGTCCTGAAACTTGATGCTTAGAAATGCTTAATTCTAACTGTTTGCAGAATGTTTTGGAGAATGGAGTGTTTCATGAATTAATATGAATATATTATGAATATATGATCCATGCAGTAGTGACCTGCACAGTAAAGTATAAATGAAATTCCAGTGCAAACATAAAATAAAAAATAAAATGAAAAAGAAAACAATCACATAATTGTTCACATCTGTAATAAACTGTCAGCATAAACATGTTGTCAAAACTTTACTTCTATATTAGTATAGTAGTATTAGCCAGTATATACACTACTCACAAAAAGTTAAGAATATTCAGCTTTCAGGTGAAATATCAGAATGCACCTAAAATGCACTATAACCTTTACAGGTGAACTTAATTTGACCTTCTCTACACTTTTGAATGCACATGTCTAACTATTCAGTGTTTCAGTACAGTTTGCATAACTTGCTGTTCTTTAACAAGGTGCTTAACGGCAAAATTCACAACTGGTGTTTGATCCAAGAATCAAATTTTCTGGTTCAATTAGAATTGGTATTTAAACAGTCCTCTTCATCATGCTGTTGACATCATTTTGACATCATGAGACCAAGACGACAACTAACAATTGATCAACAGTACCTTGCCATTGTGAGGCTTCAAACAGGATGTTCTCAGAGGGAAGTGGCCACTGAGCTTAGAGTGTCACAGAGTGTCATCAGCAGGTTGCGACAGAGATACAGAGAGACTGGAAGAGTCACAGAAAGGCATAGAAGTGGATGTCCTTTGGCCTTTGAGAGGCACCCAAGTATCACGTCAGACCATTCGAAACCGTTTACATCAGCGTGGTCTGCGTGCTAGACGACCTGCAAGGGTACCTGACCACACCACCAGGCAGAGGCGTCAGGCCAGGGAGCATTTACGCTGGACAAGGGACCAGTGAGCCTCAGTGCTGTTCTCTGATGAATGTTGATTCACGTTGAGCAGAAATGATGGCCTTTTTACATTTTCCATAAATTTCACCCAAAAGCCAAATATCCTTAACTCTTTCTGAGCAGTGTATTTGCAGACTCAGAAAAAGTAGAAACTGCTGGTTTTAAGGCTATTTGTGTATAGCTTAGTTTCTTTAGTCGTAGTTGAGTTGGAATTTTTGCTGATACTTGCCAACTTGATACACACACAGTCTCAATGTGAAGACTTCTTGGAAACATTCTGAACTTAAGCAACAGAAATTGGACTTTGTATTTGTATCTGTATTAGTTTAGAACACGGAATCTGTTCAGCTTATTTGTATTCAAATACATATCTACTGTGTGTACGTTATCTAATGAGAAAATAGAAGAAAAAAACAGGCCAGTCAGTCAGCTACAGACACAGACCAGAAAATCAGCTTATAATATCTGGTACTCCAAATCTTCTTAAGTGTCAATATTTGGGAAAGGCTTGAAATTGGTCGTCATCATGCACTGGAAGAATGCAAACCATACTTTCCAGAATTTGAAATATCCCACATAGAGTATCCTTAGCAAATATATAACTAATAAATAAAAAGACAGGAAAAGAAACAAAAGCTAGAAAAACTAAAACAAATCATTAGACTAAGACAAGAAGTGGAAAAGCCAACGAAAACGCAGTTTCCTGGCTCTCTTTTTATTTGTCTCCTGGCTTCATGTTTTATTTCACTGATTGTTTTCAGTTTGTATATGTAAATTGTGACTTTTCAATGCATACCAAGGTTATGCTCTGTTTTCCAGTAGGTTCTGTTTTAGGCCCTGTTTCTCCTTATATGCTACCTCTTGGTACAATTTTTCATAAACATGGTATTAATTTCCACTGTTATCCTGATGACAATGTTTTAGCAAAGCCAGATGAGATATATATCAACTTAATGAGATTGAAGAATGTGTAAAGGACATTTGATCATGTTTGCTTGCTAACAATCAGAAGTAAGCTAAGTAATTCTGTTTATAAAGCACTTTTAACAATGGACATTGTCTCAAAGCAACTTTACAGAAATATAAAAATATAGAATAAAAATGACAACATTTTAAACTATTTATCTCTACTGAGCAAGCCAATTTAGGCCAAGCCAATTTAAATTTAGCTTAGCAACGGCACGAGTTGCCTGCATGGGGGCGGTACACAGCCTGTAAGGAAGCGGCCAATGAGCAACGCCAACTTCCTCTTCAGGCCAATTTAAATTTAGCTTACCAACTCCACGTTACCACCTCAAGGAACTCCTTTAATGCAGTTTATAGTGTGGAATAAAAATTCTCCTGTACTCACTACTAGAATCTGACTCCAGCTCCACACTGACCCGACAGCTCAGTCTGAGTGAGACTCGTAGTTAGTAAGGCCTCAAAACTAAATAAGCCAATCAAGCAGACTAGATGAATGCAGATAAGAGATTTTATTTTGTAATCAGCGCTGACACAAGAATTGAGATGCTCACGCATGAACGTCCCAACAACCTCTCTCCGGGGAACTCCAACTACAGCCTTTATATACATTTCCCTTATCTTCCCAATGCAACACGTCACTGGTTCTTTACCTAGACAATCCCACCCATCTTTCTTTTTTAGACCTTTTAGATTCTTTTTTTTACACCATTATCTTTGAATTTACAACTTTTCGAATACCATTATAATTAAACTTTCCTGAATCATTATATTAAAAATTGGGCGTTTCCGCCCCCACCAGTGGGATTGTCTTTGGCCTCACTCTCGCCAATACCTCATTCTTCTTCAGGAGACAGCATGGGTAAGTTCTCAGTTCTTCAGGGGCCAACACCCTTTCTTTTATTAACTTTTACACCTCACGGATTTTCTGATTTATCCGCTGTCTTCTACGTATGTACTCTAGATATTTCGCCTGGTACCACCATTGCCATCCAGCACGCGCTGCGTTTACTTCATGATGAGCTCACTACCGCTCAAGGTACCAGTGGAGCGAAGATTGACCATAACAATCTAGGGTGCGTCTCTGCCACTGATTGGTCCAAATTTGGAAGGCCTGGTACCGCAGAGAAAGCCTGCCAGACTGACATCATTGATACAACTATTTGTTCTTCAAAGCCCTTGCAGCCTGTGTGCAAGGCCCGTGACAGGCCAACATGCCGTGTTAAACCTTATATTGTTCTTAAGCTCAAACGACCTAACGAATAAACCTTACCTGAGAACTCACTCCTGCTGTCCCCCGATTATTTCACACATACCTCATACATATATTCTCATTTACAAAATTATCTCCCACAATAGTCACATATCCTCTTCTGGTTCGATATATATATATATATATATATATGCATAAAATCTTTTCCCTAGTCTAGACAAGCAGTACAGACATTGAAACAAACATACACAGAGTAATGTGATGTAGATGCCCTTATTTGGCACATATTTTCCCTCATCACGTGTCCTATCTGAGACAATATATTGCAAAATTGCTTTAGACACAACTTCCTCAATGAAGCGTTCCCATAGCATCAGCCATGACGCAGCGTCAAGTTCCCTCGAAAGGGAACTCTATGTTTCCATAACGTGCCAAAATCATGTACTACTCCATACCTGCTGTCAGTACAAATGGTGACAATTTTGCCTTGTATTAATTTGTATGCTTTTGTTAAGGCGATCAACTCTGCTGGGTGTGCAGAGAGGTGTCCAGATTATGGCTCAGCTTTCACTATATTGTATTGTGTGATTAGTGCATACCCCCCGCAATGGTGGCCTCTTTTCTGGTCTCTGAAGGCTGATCTGTCAATAAACAGTTCAAGGTCTGTATTCTGCAGTGGTGTCTCCTGCAAACTTTTCTGTTCTCCATCAGCTTCTTTGGGAAGAAGAATTGCAGGGTTTAGCACAGTAGTGTTTCACTTTAACATTCAGCATTTTAATCTCTCTCTCATTTAGGCCAAACCTGTTGGCAGATCCAGATCTAAATCCTGTCTTTACAGCCCTTTCCAAACAGAGACAAATTATTATTATTATCATTATTATTATTATTATTATTATTATTATTATTATTATTATTATTATTATTATTATTATTATTATTTTCTTTAATCAAATTGCATTGAAGGAAAGGGCCTGCTTGTCTGAGGAGACAAGGTATGGTGTGAAGCTGAACCAATTACTTAGGGGATTTCTCTTGGCCTCACTTCTACCAGTCATCGGCACAACAGACACCAGAGGGCACCCTTGCCCAGTGTTTGAACTACTTCTTTTGTTGTTTGCTCCATTTCCTTCTTTGATTATTGCATACCTCTTTTATACTTTCCCTTTTAACTTATCTTTTATTTAAGTTTTGTCTTTCCCTTCTTTGTTTGCTGGAATATTGTGTTTATGCTCATTTATTTTGTTTATTTTTATATTTGAGGTGAGATTTTGGTTATAGTTTGTTTTAATTCTAGTTTCTCTAGCATTATTTGAATATTACAAAAATGTTTCTTGCAACATTCACCTAACTTTGTTTTTAAACAAAATATAACATTATTTGAAAATCTTTATCTTTAATTAAGCTCTTAATATTAAGCTCTCCTGATACATTAGAGTGTTATTGCAAGGTTAGAATAATGTTAGAATTTTTAACTTTATATTCTAACATTCTTTTAAATGTTTATTTAAAATACATGAAAATGTCCAGTTTTCCTAATACAAATAAAATATTTGAATAGTTTTCCAGAAACAATTCAATGTCAACTAAGAGTGTTAATGACTAAATGTTTTTGAGGAAAAACTTACAAACAACTAAAAGGAAGCTAAATGTATGTCTCATAATAAAGACATGTAAAATGATCCATGAAGCATTTATTAAAACTAACATTTTCAAAAATCTGATTTAAATGTATGGAAAAGCAGACACAAAAAATTAATTGTGGATTTCAGCATCATAACAATATTATGTTGTTGTATACTACTTATCCAGACTTATGTTTTTTTTTTTATCTCATTTTATACAAAAAAGAAAAGGGTCTCACGTAGGCCCAGAAGTGACAGTTTGGTGGACCTGCATTCAAACTCACGTCCTTCCAACCTACCACATTTTTAAGCTGATCAAGCAGAAATGGTGTCAGAAGCTGCACTAAGGTCAAGCAACACCAGCAAGGAGACACAACCCTGAATTACAACCCTGCCAGTAGTTGGTTATTTACCAGTACTAACGGAAGAATTTATTATATTTAGAAGGGCTTTGGTTGCTACTAGTATAATCTGTTTGTATATTTCTTTCTTTCTTTCTTTCTTTCTTTCTTTCTTTCTTTCTTTAGATAGATAGATAGATAGATAGATAGATAGATAGATAGATAGATAGATAGATAGATAGATAGATAGATAGATAGATAGATAGATAGATAGATAGATTGATTGATTGATTGATTGATTGATTGATAACTGGCTGACAGACAGGAAGACAAAAGTTTGCCTGCCAGGACTGTGTGGCCACTTCCAGCTCCAACAACACCATTAAGTTTGAGGACGACATTGTGGTGGTGGTCCTGATCTCCAACAATGACAAGACGGCCTACCTAGAGGAGATTAAAAACCTGGAAACATGGTGCCAGGACAACAATCTCCTCCTGAACATCAGCAAGAATAAGGAGCTGATAGTGGACTTCAGTACAAAGCAGGAGAGAAATTACCAGCCCCTCACTATCAATGGGACCCCAGTGGAGAGAGTGGACAGTTTCCGGTACCTAGGTGTTCACATCACGCAGGACCTGTCATGGTCCTGTCAAGTCCAGCAGCATCTTTAATAATCTCAGATGCCTAAAGGACTTTAAACTAAAGTCCTGTACTAAAGACATTCTACACCTGCACCATTAAGATCATCCTGGTTTGGAAACAGCACCAAGCAGGACAGGCAAGCTCTCCAGAGGATGGTGCGATTAGCAGAGAGTACCATCTGCACCAAGCTCCCTGACATGAAGACTATATACAGCAAATGGTGCTGGACCAAGGCCAGGAAGATAATGAAGGACCTCAGCCATCCCAACAATGGGCTCTTCTCTCTGTTGTCAGGGAAATATTCCTGCTCCTTGAAGGCAAACACAGAAAGAATAATTATAATTAGCCTTTATTTGTCACATATACATTACAGCACAGTGAAATTCTTTTCTTCACATATCCCATCCTTGGAGGTTGGGGTCAGAGTGCAGGGTCAGCCATGATACAGCACCCCTGGAGCAGAGAGGGTTAAGGGCCTTGCTCAAGGGACCAACAGTGACAACTTTGCAGTGCTGGGGCTTGATCTTCTGGTCAACGAGCCAGAGCCTTAACCACTTGAGCCACCACCGTCCTCCTCCACACGTCGAGCTTCTTCCCACAGGCCATTCGGGCCCTCAACCAGTAAACCTAGAACCTGGATTTTCTGTACTTTTCTCTGGACTTCCTCACACTTAACATACTACCTCAGCAGACTGTTGCACACACAATAACTGCACTACTCTGCACAGGTCACACTCGCTGAACATTTTTATACTGAACATTTTTTTACTTTGCTTTTACTTTGTTTTTCTACCGTCATTTTATATATATATATTATTTATATATATATGCATATCTAATATCTTATATATCTATTTTTATTATTCTGTTAGTTTTATATTTCTGTTTTCCTTAAATCTTTATTTTATTTACATCCATATAACTTTTTTTTATGTCTATACACTTTAAATTTATTCTATTCTTTCTCTCTTGTAACAAGGATAGTCGTAAAAAAAGCATTTCACTACGTCGTTCTGTGTATGATTTTGTATGTGATAAATAAAATTTGAATTTGACTTGCAGAGTTGGTATAGATAGTTGTATAGATAGATGGACATGCAGACAGACACACTGTACTGTAGAGCTAAAAACTGTAGAGATAGACAGATGGATAGATAGGATGACAACAATTGTATAGATATATTTATATAGACAGTTAAGCAGACAGACACACTTTAGTATAGAGTACCAATACCTATAGAGCACCCAGCACCAGAGAGCCATGCAGAGTCATGCATCACAGCTCCTCATTCTCTCTAGTTTATTCAGAAGCAACCTTCCTATTTGCTTTCTCACTCATTGCACACCCAGATAAATATTCAAGACAATGTCAGCATTTGACTAATTTCTCCAGTGTAAGCTCATGGACACCAAAGCTCTCTACTAGGGTACTAAAATCCCTCTGGAAGGATTCCTGCTACAGTCTAAATTATTTAGACACAATTAGGCACACCCAAAGCCTGATGAGAGTCAAGGACTCCAGTAGACTAAAACCTTTTACTTGCATCTGCAACACTTTAAGATCAACTGTTTCTGATGCACAAAACCAGTGCAATATTTCTGTTATTATAGTGATTGCCATGCCATATCTTTAGCCTGATACTTTTAAATTGAGACTAGTTAGTAACTCATTAAATTCGAAACATGTTTTAAATCAAGCACATATTTATTAAGTGTTCAGATTCTGTTAACAAATTGCAAGATACTTAAGACAAAATATTCTTTCAGAGGCATGTTTATTATTTGTTTTTCTTATGTTACCCACAAAAATAATAAGAAAGAATAGTATTATAGACATTTATGATGTGTAACCCCACCCCCAAGAACAGTATTTCCAGGAATCCCCTTTGTAAATTCCCAAGGGATTCCTGGGAAAACTGGACCCTGGGGAAAGGGAAGAACGTGTGTATTAGACAAAATGAAATCAAGAGGTAAATACTATATACAATATTCATACATTCATACATTTAACAGAAGCTTTTTATTCAAGCAAATTACTGAACCAAAAAGAGTTAAAGGGCTGAGTAATAGCAAGTGGTGGTGCTGTTATTTGTACTCACAACCTTTTGATTAGAAACTAAGATCCTTAAATATTGACCCAAAACTGCCTACCTATACCGAGCACTGATCTTCTTTTATGTGTTAAAAATAATAATAAATAACATTTTAATGTACACACTTTAAAGCTAATAAAAAGATGATAAAGATAATTCAAATGCTGATGTGTGCTTACAGTTGCAGTGTCCCTCTTCCCGTGCTACAGTGCTTCATCTCAGACTCCCAACTGACCAGAGATGCAGCACTGCACCTTGGGCCTGAGGACTCGTTCACATTCACACTGATTCACACTGTGCAGGAAAAATGTACTTTCATCCTTGAAAGTGATGAAAGAATGAACACAGTAACCCCAGGCTGAATACATAGTATATCTTTTCAAGTTCTTATTCCTACTCTTTCCCAAATTGTAGAGCACTGGATGCTGATTTCTTTTTTGTACTTGTAGGATATTAAAATATGTGCTAGGCCTCTGATCTTTGTCAGTCAAAGCATTAACAGTTAAATACTTATTATCATTTCCAGCTCACAAGTAAATTGTAAGCTGTATTTTCACTGTACCACAGAACAAACAATGGTCTTTACTTTCCCAGCATTAGGCATACATTATGTTAAATCAACAAGCTGTAGAACAGCAAGGTTGCTCCGTAACCAGCAGTAACATGAAGCACCACTGTGAAACAAAATATAATCACTTTAAACATGACTTTAAATAAGACAAAATTATTTAAAGTCAAATTTTAGTTGAATACCACTGGTCTAAAATTTCTTGCTATTTTAAACTAGCCCAAAAGTAATATACAGTTCAGTTACTTTATTGTAACTATTAGTTTGTGCAAGAGAGAGAGAGAGAGAAAGAGAGAGAGAAAGAGAGAGAGAGAAAGATGGTGATAAACATGCCAGACTCACTGTTGTTATGGTATGTGGAATACCATGGGGTACAACTGTCACTACCTGCAGTGGCAAACAAGAAAACATATGTGATATCTGCATTTGAGTAGAATTCATCATAAAATTATAAAATCACATCTTTTAATATTTGTAGTGTTTTAAATAATCTACATTTGATTACATAAACAACATAGAAATCTCCACTAGTAGAAATTGTATTTACTTTGCCCAAATAGCAGAAAATTCAATAAAAATGCTACACAAAAATTCCTGGGCTATTTTTGAGCATTCTCCAAGACACAGGAGGATTTGATTGCCTCAGCAACCTCATCTGGAGTCTCCTTGAGCCCATATAAGGAATTCTGAAAGAATCTTATTTTGGGATAATGGAAAATGTAGCTGTGGTTGTGATAAACACTTCAACCTCTTATGGCTAGTGATTGTGGAAGCAGATGGTTTGTCACTGCTAAGCGTAGCTGTCCCTCCCCTTCTGTCTCTGTGTGCTGACTGCATACATTCCCTTTTCTAGTCACAGTCAGCTGCAGTATGACATAAAAGGCAAAAAGGAGCAAAGGTGATGAAGAAGCCAAGAAATGAAGTCATTACCATTGCTAAGTATTTATTATTATAGAATAACATTACTAAACAATATTATACCTAAAGTTTCATATGTGACTCGACCATAACCATAAGCAAAGGTTGGCTTGCTTGCAACTGCAAAGATTCTGATTTTGTGTCTGAGATTCTGCCTTTGCTAGTGATATCTATTTAAACTTATGAACCACATGAGTTTTATTCATGTATGAAAATGCTGGAGGATATCATAAAATAATTGTTAAAATATATATAATTAGGCCCTGTGACATACATGACATCATGTTATCTACCCTTAGTCCAACAGTATATTCTTGGAATATACATGGACATTGTATAAAGACAGCTACTGTAAATAAAAAGAATTTGAGTGGAAGTGTGTGTGTGTGTGTGTGTGTGTGTGTGTGTGTGTAAGTTAGAAAGTCAGTAAATGAGATTTACTACTGTTCAAGTCTCAGATTTGGCTTGGTGCAAAGTGCTCACCTCCAACAACATGGGAGATACAGTGTTTACATAGTCATAGACTCTGTGCTGATAATGTAGAGCAAATGCTCTTGCACATGCAAACATTGCCTTTTAAGGTCATGTTTCTTCTCATCTCCTCAAATAATCACAACAAGAAACATGAGGGATAAAGGGTGGTGGGCTTGCTTTTGCTAGTCACAAAACTTCTTTCTCTCCTCTGTCACATTCAAGCAGATAATATATAATATAATGCTATGACTATATTCTTTGTTTTCTGATTTTAATTGCATATATGTTTTTGTTTTATTTTGAAGTCTGTTTTGAACTTTAACTGTTTTAACCTGTAGAAAGTTTCTTTCACCTTAAACACTCAGTCTAAGTTTATACCTGAAGTTTATTCTCTCATTGTTGTACATTTACACTAATGATAAGGAATATTTTTTATTTATTTTTATTAAATTCATTTTTACTTCTCTTTTTATCAGGTACAATAAACATTAGGTTGAAATAAATGACCTATTGTTTGGCAAACCTTTATGTAAAATCAATGCTGTGGTGACAAAGATTGTTTAAAAAATCGCTTAATCCTAAGAAAATTTCTTAACTGGAAGTAATGAGGATTTCAATTCACTGGATGTGTGGAAACATTCCAAAACACACACATAACTTAACCCTAGCTTCTGAGTATGAGAATAACTGTAAGCCATTTGTTTAATTTTGGATTGGTGTCATTTTAAAGATGTTTGGCAATCCCAAATCCCAAATGAAAAACCAAGATACATTTCTGTTCATGTGAAACTGACCCTGGGATCAAGGATTTCAAGGGGCTTGAGAAGGGGGGCATGTGACAAGTAAGGGAAATCTGGGACTTTTGGGTCATGTGAAAGCACTTGGCTCTGATGGATCCCAGACTTCTAGGAAAATAATGTGCTTCCTCTCTCCTTCATAGTTTCCAGTTCATGAACTTCCTCCACCTTACTGTCTAATCTATTAATCTGTCAATGTACCTTTAGCAACACATATTGTTCAGTAAAATAAAAGGATTATTTATCTATCATTTGACCAGAACCATTTAATAAAGCAATTTCCAAATATAACTATTTTCTTTGAGAGAAACAGGTTTTGGTATGCACAGTAGAAAGCTGACACTGTTTGTGTTCCTCATTCTTTGTTTTACTTTCTGGTCTAGATAGGGTGGAGATTCCTGTACTCTGATAATTAGCAGTAAGGTTATTATAAAAGCAAAATATTTTTAATTAAAATTTGTATGCTATTTATATATTTTGATTTGTCAAAAAATCTAGATAGAAAAATCTATTTAGATCTAGTACCCACTCGATGCAATATGTAACCTGCTTGAAGTATCTGGTTGTATGCATTTGTTTTATACATATACTGACAATCTAATAACACATAACCTGCAGAAAGGTGCTAAATCTTTGCTTTAAATATATTAATAGTTTGGTTTTAGTGATTTTACAAGTTTGACATACATGTTTTACAGTAGCAGATGAAAAAAGTATTAGCCACATGTTGAAACTTGTTAAAGTACTCAAAGTCTAAAAATGTAAAATATACATTTACCACCATAAATCATGCTGGGTTAAAAACTTGTGAAAAACAATGTGATGCATATGAGGAAAACTTACCTTAGACTGGTCCGTAGCAGAGAAGGGAATTTATAAAGGTATGTCTTCAACACACAGCCTAAGCAGAAGAGTGCTGCTGCCTAGAGAAATGTGACATTAGTGGAGGCATGTGTAAGTAGAGCATGGCAGCTGTGTACTTCAAATGCACCCTGCTATCTAATGTCTCTACTAATGGAGTTTCGCAGGGAAACCTCTTATTTGAATGATGCATCACTTGGGGAGCAAAAACTTTTCTTTTACCTTATATGAGGCAAGAGGCAGGCATACATTAATAGCAAGTAAAAAGGGAAATCCTCCAGATGACTGTGATTGGCTCCATGTGTGTGAGCCTCCATGACCCCAGGCAGTGACCCACAGTGTATGAGTAGGAGAGGATATGGAGTGTGCTGCAGCTGGGGAGGAGCACTCAAGCTGGAGGTGGGTGTGTTTTTTCAGCTATGGAAGGCACAATTGACAATTTTCATATTTCTTCTAAATTTGGAGATTTCTGTCCTTACTAGAGTCTTGGCAGCACTGACTGTGAGCAGACGTGGAAGACATTAACAGCTCTCATTGCCATTGCATATAGAAACATACACTGTAAAAATCTTTCTGTAAAATTACAGTAATTTTCAGCAGCTTCACAGTAGTTTAAATGACAGCAATTTTACCAGCATCAGCATAGTATTTATTTAGAGTAAATTTTAAAACAAATGGCTGTAATTCTAATATATGGCTCATTATTTCTTTTCTGAAAGTTACAGTAATTTATAATTATTTTTCACTAACATTCATATTTGACAACATTTACTGTATTTCAAGAATACTTAAATACCCTTTAATGTTTGCCCATACTGTACTTAACATTTTTAGCATTATCAAATAAGGACAGAGGCAATTAAATTCAAAGTTAAAAAGTAAAAACTTTCAAACTACTAAAACTTTATTTAAAAAGGTTTTCTCTTTACAATAGAGAACTTCTTCTCTATACAGGCTGTCACTGAAGTCTCCATACTGAGAGGAAATTAACACGTTAGCAAAATGTTACTTCATTTACAATACAGCTACTACATGACTGCCATTTATTTGTAAGCATACATCTCTCCCATTTATGATGAACTTATGTTCCAGATCTGGTGTTATGAAACATTTTGGAAATTTCCATGATGTATTGAGACTTTTGTGACACCCTGAACAACCTTAACAAAGTGGAACTAGAGTTACAGTTTTTATGAATTGCTTTTTGAAAATCATTATCTAAATCTCTACCTGATTGATAAACATGCCTGTGTGTTAATAGTATTCTAATATACTTGATCTCCTTTATTGTACTGCTGGGAATTATGCAGATGGAGGCAGATGAAATACCACATATTTTTTGTACATAGATTGGAGCAGGTTTTAATCCTGAACAAATTCTGGAGACATGGCCAAAACATCACAGAGCCACTGGGCATGTGCTATATTTGCCATAGCTTGCAATATCAAAGTATGGGTTATACGTCCCACTCCCGAGCTCCCATTGTTCTGAGTTTTCAGTGTGGCCACTGGCTCTATCCCTGGTCAGAGTCTTGTCGCTTGGTAATGCTCACTGATGCTGTGGATGGATCTATGTGGACAGCCTTGGACAGAGCCTCTTGGGAACTATAACACCGTCACGGATATGCCATTACTTCTGTCAGCTTCTCGGAATTAGTGTCTAATGTCTAATGAACTCAAAAACTACATTGACCTAATAGTTCCTCATGGGCCCTTGATTGCTGTTGTAGATATGACAATGTTTAGTTACATTTACATTATTTACTGTCCAGTGTCACCCAAATGATGATGGGTTCCCTTCTGAGCCTGGTTCCTGTCAAGATGTCTTCCTTGGTTTACTTTACATTACAGTATTATGTAAAAAAAAAAAAAAAGTTATAGTATTGTAATCAAGCAACGACAGAAATTCCTCTTCATAGTACAGTGTTCTCAATGATAAACAAGATAAACACACTTGACACTACATTTTTGGCTTAAACAATAATAAAGGGGCATATTGGTGGCTCTGAAGACTGCAATTGTGTATTTACTTAATTTTGACAAATTATTATAAAAAATATTATTATTATTTTTTGCAATTCAGTTCAAGTTCAGAATCTGAGATACTACCTAAATATAATACTTCATATTTCATTTGAATGTGAACGAAGGCAAATTGCTATATTGAAATGATATGCTGTTCCCCCCTTTCTACATCATCTCTATCTCTATGTTAATGATATAAAATAAATATAATAAATAAAAAATATAATAAATAAAGATAAAAATATAAAAAGAAATACAGCATGTGAGAAAACAGTAGAATGGCTGATGATATGAAAATGTTGATATAAATATGTCTATGAATAAAATGTGTATTTGTGCAGTTTTAGTGCATAAAATGGAAAACTTGCTGTGCAAAATGTCTATTTAAGGTAGTGGGTGTTCTGAGTAGTTGAATACTGCTGGGTTTAGCCATGTCTTGGTGAAGCAGAGGAAGCTGCAGTCCGGAATATCCCTCTGGATCTTAATATATATTGGCCCTAAGGTTGTCAATCTTGTTTTCCAGAGACTGGACAGAGTGCTAGGCAGGGAAGCACGGTGTGCACATGCCCTGTTCCTCAAGGCTGCTGCTTCAGGTCACATCCTTTGTTACTCCTCAGAATCTCAATCAGCAAGCATGAATCCATTTTAGAAATGGCAATAAGTGGGTGGATTGTATACCAATCGAAATAAGAGTGTCTCGGGCTAAGTGATAGTCTCCTTGGTGAAAAGAGATAGTGGTTAAAGTGGTGAAAAGTGCAGAAAATAAACAATAACAAACAATGCGTGATTGGTGCAGTCATGGCACCAGCACCATCTTGGAATGCCTTCTTTAATGTTACTTTAATGTGACTTTTGGCTTATCCTGTAATAATGTAATAATTACAATTTTCAAATCCCAGCACTGCCAGTGCTTTTGTGCTGAGTTGTATAAGTAAGCAAGTGGATAAGGCTCTGGATAAGGGTGTTTGGTTTTAATTGTTGGTAATGTCATTTTCAAAGACCAACAGCCCATTTCTTTAAGGCTACGAGTCTGTCACTTTGAAAGTGGCTATAGTGCTGAATCCTGAAAAAGTGGGAAGAGCAGGCTGCTTCAGCTTGGAGGAAGACCAGGAGCTTGTCATGGGATTGTCATTGGCCATGAGGAACAAAGAATTGTCAGGGTGGTGTGTGGCCAGGTTTGCAAGAATTGTAGTATGGATGAAAGAAGGCAGAAGACATAATTAATACAGTATCTCATTATAGCACCACCCTGCATGTGAATTCCCTGGACCTTTCTGTACCATCTGTAAAAAGTAGTGAGGTAAATGGATTCTAGTAGACTGTCTGTGTAGGAACTGAAAAGAAAAAACTGAGAGGGTGCAGCAATATGTGTAGATGTGGACGTCCAAGATGTCAAGACGTGTCGAGATGTTTCCACCCACAGAACTGTCACCGAAGAAATGTTTTGTGTTTTTCCACACCATTATGTATAAAATCCAGGGACTGTTGTATGTGAAATTCCCGGCTAGCCAACAACCATGTCACAGATCTATCTACAGTCTATCTACATGTTCCTGCATGATTTTTGTAAGTGTAGGTACAATATATCAGTGTAATATGTGCAATATGTAGGTGTATGTGTGTTCCTAATAAAGTGGATGATGAGTGTAGGTACTTCACTCTAAAGTGAATTTCACTATAAACTGAAACGAAACTGAAACTATTGATTAGTTAATCAAAGAATATCATCTTTTCTAAATATATTTAGAATATAAATTACCTTTAAATGAGTTAAAAGTATAAAAACTATAAAGCTCATTTGTAGATAGAAATAATGATGCAATAATAATCATCAGTGATTTGGTTTCTAAAGGCATAGTGCTGAATATGTTGGCTTATTATATTGGCAATATCAAAGTAATAACCAAAACAAGGCATGCTAACAGATAAAACAAAGCTGTTCGATAATACATCTTTTAGTGGAATTCATAAAAAAGAATCACAAACTGACTGTTAACTATGAACCAAATTCTAAATTAGGCCAGTCAAAGAAGTGTGTGTGTGTGTGTGTGTGTATGTACACATGAAGGAAAAGAGCTCGCAATTCCCTGATTTAGGGTTACTACTTGTCACCCTGTACATTATTCCAAAAGAAATTCTGTAATAGACTGTGATAACGTTCTTCATGTCAAACAAAATTACAAAGATAGTTACAAAGTTCTGCCATACTGGGTGCACAGGTAATTAGCACAGGTTTATAACTCTTCAAATAAAGATTCACAATGTCATAGTAGTAAATCAACTCTATGGAGAGAACATTTGCATTAGCCTACTATTCACTTGGATGTCATGTCCCTTTTTGGCCTGTCAGTGATACATAAAAATGAAAACTTTCTCTTCCAAGATTAATGTTCCACACCTTTCCAAGAATATACTCTTGCAACCTATCTCCATAATAAATATTATGGACCATACAGCAGAATTTGTATAAACTGCAGTATAAAAGCTTATTTTCTGCTCCCTAGTGTAGGACTGAAAATATATATGACTATATGAACCTATTATTTTATATATTACTATATTAAATACTCATCTATAACCAAAGATGGAAATAGAGGCAACTAATGTATGTTTTACTTTACTTTCCAATATATGCACTCAATTATTTGACTCCATAAGGTAATCTTAAAATATTCTAGTCAATCCTATAAGTGCAATTATACTAATAATTCAATGAGACTTACTCATACAATGACTTGTTTCAATACAATGACTGAGTCTTAGTGACTCAGAGGCTTTTATTTTCTATTTAAGAAATAGTTATATTGTTACCTCATGTTAACTAATTGCAAGGCTAGGCTTTTCCACTATACTTGTTAGAGGTATTTATTTTATAAACCTGCAAGTGTTAGCCTCTTAGTTAGGAAACTATTCCCAATAAATATGCAAGTAGTAAATAAAGCAGGCATTACTCACTTGGTTTAATTATTAAGAATATAAATACAAAGTATATACAAAATTAAAAGTGAAGATAACTTATACAAGCTTAGGGTACAATGTCATAGGCAAAGAATGTATTGATGATAAGTACATTTGCATGAGTGATGGTAAGAGAATCTATTGGTAAGAGCCTCGGGATGCATTATGGTAACGCAACCCCCATGTTATAAAATGCATACCTTTTTATACCCCTCAGTCCTCATTCCCCACCTCAAGAATGATGTCAACAGAGTCTTCAAGAGGCAGAACCCACACAAAGCAGCCGGACCTGCCTCTGTCTCTCCATCCAACTTGAAGTACTGTGCAGATCAGCTGTCTCTGGTATTTAGACACCTTTAACACCTCACTAAAGATATGCCAAGTGCCAGCCTGCTTCAAGACTTCAACCATCATCCCATATCCCCCCAAAAAACAGGATTACAAAACCTAATGACTACAGATCAGTTGCTCTGACATCTGTGTATTACGGGGAAGAAGGGCTCAGCACTAAGTGAGGGGGTGAGCACTGAGCTAGACCCGTTACCCAAATGGATGAAAGCAGGTGGAAAATTCAATCAGGGAGCCCGGCAGAATAATGAGCACAAATAGGTAAACAAGAATACAAACCTAAGAAACTGTCTGAGGTTGGGCACGAACCAGGGAGGTTCAACACCACACAGGATTGCCCAAAGCACTAACCACTATGCTATCAGGCCATATAAGCTAAATGGGAATTGGCGCATTAAAGGTGGGTTGGGAACGTGTCAGACAGTGCACACACATGCCACAAGGCGAGGGGGAGAGCCCTGCTTTTCACGGCAAGTTTTGGCCATTTAAGCAGTTCCCTCACCGAGTCAGGGTCTGGCTTAATATATAGGAAGTGGCCGTGGGCTGATTCTCAGCCTGCAATGCCAGTAAATAACTTTCTAAATATTCTCTAGATTATTAAATATCGCTAGCAACGGCTTTTGAGGAGAGTAACTCCAATTACCAAATTACCTCTCGGCGCCTATTGCCTCCGATACGTGGCACAGATTCTATGTCCACACGCCGAGTGAGTGAAAACCTGAGACTTATTATATAACAACGTGCACAGGTGCCGTGCATCACCCCTAATTGCCTGTGCTGGGCTGAGCACTATAAAGAGGCACGCCAGTAACCGCGGATTTGCCTAAGCAGGCACTGGCGACGTTACAGTACCCCCGCCCCGAGGAACGGCCCCTGATGATGAGGACGGGAGTCCAAGATTCGTTGAACCGTAAAGGCAGGGGATCCACCAATGATACACGGTGGTGGTGGGGCTGGCTCAGTGGTAGGCACCAGGGAACTACAGAGAACCGGCTTCAGCCTAGACACGTGAAAAGTTGGATTAATTCTCATGGAGAGAGGAAGCTCCAGGCGGTAGGCCACCGGGTTTATCCGCCTTAGGACCTTAAATGGACCAATATAGCGAGGGGCCAATTTCTAGGACTCCACCTGCAGTGGCAGATCTTTAGTCGCCAGCCAGACCCGCTGGCCAGGACGGAATGTGGGAGCCATACTTCTTTTGCGGTTGGCTGCATGGGCACTTTTCCGGACAGCAGCTTGCAGTGCCACCCTGGCCTTCTGCCAGACCCTGTGACACCGACCTACCAGTTGTTCCGCTGCCGGGACCCCAAAGTTCCTCCTCCTGCTCGGCAAACATGGGTGGAGGATAGCCAAACTGGCACTCAAAAGGGGACATGCCCAAGGCCGAGTGCCAGAGTGTGTTATGGGCATACTCTACCCACATTAGGGGTTTAGCCCAGGTGGATGGGCTGGAGGAGGCAAAGCACCGGAGGGACCGCTCTAGGTCCTGATTTACCCTCTCAGTTTGAGCGTTCGATTCGGGATAAAACCCCGATGACAGGCTGGCTGTGGCAAACACCAAATGGCAAAAGGCTTTCCAAAAGTGCATGGCGAACTGGGGACCACGGTCTGAGACCAAGTCAGTGGGGAAGCCGTGGATCCTGACAACATGCTGCAGGATGAGCTCTGCGGTCTCTTTGGCTGAGGGAAGTTTGGGAAGGGGGATAAATTTACCAGCCTTCGAGAATCGGTCCAACTCCACAAGGATGACTGTCATCCCTTGAGATACCGGCAGGCCAGTGACAAAGTCTAAAGAAAGGTGGGACCAAGGCTGAGATGGTATGGGGAGAGGGTGAAGCAGGCCCTGCAGACAGTCCCAAGGCTCCTTATTACGAGCACAAGTTTGGCAGGCTGCCACATAGGCCCGGACATCCCTGTCCATAGCAGGCCACCAGAACCTACGCCGTAGGAACTCCAGAGTCCAGACTGCCCCCGGGTGCCCTGCAAAGGGAGAGGTATGACCCCAGGTGAGAACCTGCAGTCGTCTCCATTCCTCCAAGGCCAATTTTACAGCCAGGAGCTCACGATCCCCCACATCATAGTTCCTCTCAGGGGCGGTCAGCCAGTGGGAGAAGTACGCGCATGGATGCAATTCCCCTTTTGGGCCTGAACGTTGGGACAGGACTGCTCCCACCCCAATGTTGGAGGCATCCACCTAGACTATAAATTGGGACCCGGGGTCAGGCATTCGAAGGATAGGGGCCGAGATCAGGGCACACAGTGGGATAGCCAGGGTACTAAAATTCTTCACAAAGTGGTGGAAGAAGTTAGTAAACCCTAGGAATTGCTGGACTGCACGGAGGGAGGTAGGTTGTGGCCAATCTTTGATGGCCTGGATTCTAGCTGGGTCCATACTCAACCCCTTTTGTGATACGACAAACCCTAAGAAGGAAATGGTGGTAACATGGAATTGTGACTTCTCGAGTTTGACGTACAGACTGTTTTGAAGGAGGAGTTGTAAAACCCGGCAAACATGAACCACATGCTCTTTCAGGGAATTACTGAAGATCAAGATATGATCTAAGTAGATGAATGCATAGAGGTTCAAGGTCTCATGCAGTGCCTCATTTATGAAGCGTTGGAAGACCACCGGGGCATTCATTAGGCCAAAAGGCATAACAAGGTATTCATAATGCCCTGAGGGTGTAATGAATGCGGTCTTCCATTCATCCCCTGCCCTGATGCAAATAGGATTATAGGCACTAATCAGGTCTAGTTTTGTGAAAACCTTGGCCTGTTGAAGGCGGTCAAACGCCGAGTTCATCAAGGGCAGAGAGTACCTGTCCTTCTGAGTGATGGCATTTAAGCCACGGTAATCAATGCAGGGACGCAGGCCCCCATCTTTCTTCTTGACGAAGAAGAAGTCTGCGCCTGCTGGTGAGGTAGACGGATGAAGCCTAAGGACAGGGCCTCCTGGATATATTCCTCCATGACTTTCTGTTCTGGAGGAGAAAGGAAGAATAACCTTCCCCTGGGAGGAGCTACCCCTGGGAGCAAGTTAATGGCACAATCAAAGGGCCTATGAGTTGGCAAGCTTTGGGCCCTTTGCTTGGAGAAGACCATTTTAAGGTCCCAATAAACCTCCGGTACGCCCGTCAAGTCCACCGATTCCTCTACAGTGGGAGGTGAGGTTTGGAGGCCCCTGAGGCAGCTCTGAGGGCATTGAGGCCCCCAAATGGAAATAGAGCCCATGAACCAGTCTATGTAGGAGTTATGTAGCTGCAGCCAGGGGAAACCTAGGATGAGACTGCGTTCAGGGACCTTAGTGACAAACAGGGTAATGAGCTCTGTGTGACGCCCAATATGCAGGGTAAGTGGGGCTGTCTGGGAGATTACCGGTCCAGATGTCAGGGGCCAGCCATCCAGGGCGGCAACTGGCAGTGGATGTGAGAGATTCTCTAGTGGTAGGCCCAGCCGGTAGGTTAGTTTTTCATCAATGAAATTACCTGCAGCCCCTGAGTCAATAAAGACTTGGAGGCCTGCTTGTCTGCCCTTGCCCCAACGAAGGGTGCCTGGTAGAAACAGGCCTGACATATGAGGGGCTGCATTTAGGCCAACCCAAACCCGTCTACTTAGGTGGGCCCTTGCCTTTTAACGAGCTGCGTGGATGGTCAGCCTGTCTCTGGCTTGGGCCCTGTGGCTGGAGTGGTTCTTGGTAAGCAGGCCACTCCTGCTGTGGTAAACTGGTAGCCCCTAACTGCATGGGTTCAGAAGGGGCCTCTGATGGTTCAAGGACCCCAGAGGAGGCTAGGTGTCCCTGCCTGTAAGCACGTCTATGCTGGGCTTCCCTGTTTGACTGTCGCTCTAACCGCCTCTCCTGGAGACGATTGTCCAGGTGTATAGCAAACTCATACAAGGTCTCCAGGTCATCGGGAGGGTCTCGAGCTGCCAGCTCGTCTTTTAACTCCTCTGAAAGTCCCTGCACATAAGCTTCCTGGAGGGCTTGCTCGTTCCAGCCCGAACTAGCTGCCACAGTCCGAAACTCAATGGTGTATGCAGCCACAGAGGGGGTACCTTGGCGCATCCGAAGGAGAGAAGAGGTCAGACCCCTTTCTCTGGAGGGGTGATCAAAGGTGTTTCGTAGGGCTGCAATAAAGGTGTTAACAGTGGGATGGTCGACCAGGCGATATTGCCAAACTGCAGTTGCCCAAGCTAGGGCTTTTCCAGTCTGGAGGGCAATCATATAACCTTTGATTTCTCTGTTGGAAATTGGGAAGGCTGCATCTCAAATACAAGAGAGCACTGTAAAATGAATGGGTTGCAACCCCCAGGCTGCCCGGCATAGGGCTAAGGGGAAGGCAAGCATGTTTCAACATGGGCAGAATTGACTGGTTCTGCCGGTGCAGGTTGGGAAGTCCTGCTCTGGGCACCACTAGCAGCGGAGGCACCCTGGGGCTGCAAAAGGGCCTGTTTGTGCTTCAGCTACTCTGAGATTCCCTGGATCTCATTAAATAAAGCAGTCAGGGCCTGCTCATGTTTGCCAAGAGTTGTGGCTTGACCTGCCACAACCTGCCCTATCCGCTCCAAGCTGGCTGATTCGCATTCTGGTGCGGACATACTGTTACGGGGAAGAAGGGCTCGGCACTAAGTGGGGGGTGAGCAGTGAACTAGACCCGTTACCCAAATGGATGAAAGTGGGTGGAAAATTCAATCAATATAAATATCGTTAGCAACGGCTTTTGAGGAGAGTAACTCTAATTACCAAATTACCTCTCGGCGCCTATTGCCTCCGATACCTGGCACAGATTCTATGTCCGCACGCCGAGTGAGTGAAAACCTGAGGCTTATATAACAGTGTGCACAGGTGCCGTGCATCAGCCCTAATTGCCTGTGCTGGGCTGAGCACTATAAAGAGGCACACCAGTAACCGCGGATTTGCCTAAGCAGGCACCCATGGCATTACACTGTGGCAATGAATTCCTTTGTGTGCCTAATGCTGCCCCACCTCAAATCCATCACAGACCCACTCTAGACCCCAGAGCCAACAGGTCTGTAGATTGATGCAATTAACAAGGCCCTCCACTTTATCCTCGAGCACCTGGACTCCCCAGGAACCTATTCTTGTGTACTGTATGTGGATTTCAGCTCTGCTTTCAATACTATCATTCCAGCTCTGCTACATAACAAGCTTACTGGTGGATCAGGCGTGCCTGATTCCACCTGTAAGTGGATCACAGACTTCCTGACTGACAGGAAGCAGTATGTGAGACTGGGAAAACATGTCTCTGACTCACAGACCATCAATATTGTTTATTGAGATAAGACTGTGTTCTTTCTCCTCTACCCTTCTTCCTGTACACCAACAGCTGAACCTCCAGTCACCAGTCCGTCAAACTATTGAAGTTCGCAGACGACACCACCCTCATTGGGCTCATCTCTGATGGGGATGAGTCTGCCTACACAAGGGAGATTTACCATCTGCTGACCTGGTGCAGTCAGAACAACCTGGATCTGTGAAAACAGTGGAGTTGGTTGTAGACTATAGAAAGAACCCAGCTACACCTACACCTGTAATCCTATGTGACTCCCCACTCAATACTGTGCCAAAGAAGTCTATGGTTTTCTGCCTCAATTACTATCGCCCCATCTATCACACCAATCGTGATGAAACGTCTTGTGTTTTGCGTATCGTCCTAACCGCTCCACAGATGATGCCATCACCACAACCCTTCATCTGGCCCTCACTCACTTGGACTGTAAGGACTCATACGTACGAATGCTGTTTATAGACTTCAGTTCAGCATTCAACACAATCATCCCTCAGCAGCTGATTGAGAAGCTGAGCCTGCTGGGCCTGAACACCTCTCTCTGCAACTGGATCCTGGATTTCCTGACTGGGAGACTTCAGTCAGTCCGGATCAGGAACAGTATCTCCAGCACCACCACACTGAGCACTGGAGCTCCTGAGGGTTGTGTGCTCAGCCCACTGCTGTTTACTCTGCTGACTCATGACTGTACAGCAATGCACAGCTCCATCAAGTTCGCCGATGACACGACCGTGGTGGGTCTCATCAGCCAAAATGATGAGTTAGCATACAGAGAGGAGGTGCAACAACTAACAGCCTGGTTTAAAGCCAACAACCTGTCTCTGAACGTTGACAAGACTAAGGAGATGGTTGTTGACTTCAGGAGAGCAGAGTGGCCATTCTCCGCTGTGCATCGACGGATCCTCTGTGGATCGTCAAGAGCACCAAATACCAAATGTGTTCATCTGGCAGAGAACTTCACATGGTCACTCAACATCAGCTCCATCAGCAAGAAAGCCCAGCAACACCTCTACTTTCTCAGTCTCCTGTGGACTCACACAAAGCCTGGAATTCCACAACCTTTCTCTACATATTTGATTGATTTGTACTGTTTACAGAATTGCTGAATTTGATTTTTTCCAACATCCTACAACTGTTGTAATGAGGTGAATGCCTTTTCCACCTGCCATGTTTCCCAAAAGAAATTTAAAGATGCTCATCATTGTGCTCATTCTCACTCATTTTAAAGTGCTCATCACTCAGCACCATACTACTAAAATGTGAATATGCACTTTTGTGTTGTAAAAAACATGCCCAATTAACAAAAAGTATGGTCGGAAGAGATGCTCATGAAAACAGTCACATTTATCTAGCCTGACTAAGGACATGTAATTATATTTAGTATGTTCCCATGAATATTGGCATGCATTGCTGTGCTTTGATTACCAAAATCATAAGTCTCAAAAATGTCTATCTCTAGATTTTTAAATTGCATTTGCTAACCTTTCTATAAATACACATCTTTCTCTTGGTGTGACTAGAGCACATTTAGCAGAATTTTGTTTTCATATTTTGCATCTTTAAGTAGACAACCTTTAACAATTTTTTTTTTCATATGTTAATGAGATATATAGAATATATATATAAAATATAGAATAGAATAGAATTCTATAGAATAGAATTGCCACTCCTACACTGGGTAAGTTTTTATGTCAGAAAATTATGTTTCCTTGCCATTTTTCTGCCACTCTATCTCCATGTGTTTGGTAGATTGTGTTTCTTGAACAAAAACAAAAGCAATACCCTTTTCTTCAAAAGTATCATAAAACATTCCACTTTTTTAATATCTCTTGAAACATTGCACTTTGAGGGTAAAATGAAAATGAAATTTAAGGATGTTTACAGAGATCCATTCACTCCCTGTTGTCTCATCAATGTTTTGTTTATGCTGAGTCAATAAATAGTAGACAATTTGAAAAGCATACAATCTATAATTACAGCTCTTTTTGCAGACTTCCTCTGGACTGTAACCATTCTTCATCAGACTGTCTGGAAGGGACAAATCAAAGGATTCACACTCACAGTCTGAACTAATTCTGTGATGGAAAAAGGTTATGGTTTTTACATATTTTCTTCAAGATAATCTTCACAAATGAACATAATTTTTACGAATTTTGTAACTTGAATACATCGGCAGAAGTAAAATGCAAAAGTTATATATTAACTACACCACGGTTGCATGACTTCAACATCACCAACACAAAGCTTTAGACAACTCTTAATCTTTAAATAAAAAAGAATCATACATACTGATAAGGATCCACTTTCCTCTTGTGGAAAAATCTGAATAAAAGGTTGAGTTGTAATAGTTTGCAGGAGTGCAAGTAGAAAGGCTATGATGATCATCAAGACCCAGCTGCCACCTTTACTAGACCCCTTGCAGTTTGCATTGTACAGAGGGACTACTAACACTTAGACAGCAAAACCTTGCAGCAAAAAGTGAGTACAGGTGAGATCATCATCGAGTCTCCATTCCCTCCATCATGGACATTTACAACACACACACTCCTCACTGGTAAAACTTTCAGGCTTTCACAACCAGTGTGTGTAACAATTTCTTCCCTCAAGCCATCAGAATGGTCTGGCACACATGCGTGCACACACACACACACACACACACACACACACACACAGACACACATATTCAACTGTATATCTCTGCACTCTGTCTGCAATTTCTGCACATCATACTTTTATAATTGCTGCTATAAACTGTTTTGAAAACACATTATGCTTATGCGGATATAAACTGCTACTGTCACACTTCTACATATGTTTACAATACAATACTTATTCGCACAAAAAAAAGACTGTATACTGGTCAGTGCTATTTTGTTGTATGTATTTGTCTTGCAGAGTATTGTATTGTCGGTTTGCACAAGGTTATACATGCACTTTATGTGACAATTTCTACTTCTTAGACCTTAGTAATGTGTTGTCTTATGTAGCCCTGTGTTTTTTGTTGTAGCACCATTAAAGGAACTTTGTTTCATTACACTATGTAATGCATCAGCTATATATGGTTGATAATATAATAAAAGCTTCTTGACTTAAATTGAGGCTGCAGTAGATGAGATTCCCTGTTTGGCATGATGGTATTTAACAGTGGCGGACCGTCAGGGCCAGCAAGGCCTTCTCTGCTGGCCTAAACAGCAGTGATCTGAATCACTGACTTGCATTTTAATATATTTCATATATTTTTCCATGAATGTGTATTAAATTATTCCCAATAGTCTATTCTCTACTCACAATGGGTTTTCAAGGCGGACTTTTCAAGAAAATCCTTTTGATTCTTCAAAATAGTTGGTAAGCTTTTTCAAGAACCATTTGTGCTTTTTGGATTTCTTTTGCACAAAACAGTTTGCCTTCATTCCAGATCCCCGGGGTGGACTGTGTTTTTTTTTTTTTTGGGTGCAGTGAAAGGGAACTTGTGAGACTGAATTGTGTTAATTTGTTTTTTTGCTACATGTAATGTAATTTTATTCATGTTCGCTATAAGAGCCTGTGACACAACGCACTCTTATACAGTGTTTCTATATTCGCTGTGTCTCATTTCGGATGCTGCGTCTGCCGGAGATTGCAGTTTGCTGCATGCGTCATCAAGAATGACTTTTTTGAGAAAAGTAACCGTAATAAAATGGACTATTCCTTGTGAGGTGTGAAATATTGTAGCCTAATTTCTTTTTTACTTTGCTATTTAACGGTTGATTAGTATCTATTGCCATGGCGTCATAATGATGGTATAGAGGTGGATTACTTCAGGAAGGACACCAGTGAAGGCCTAGGTGTAAAATGCATGGCCCGCCACTGGTATTTTATGTCCCTGACAACCTCTGAAGTCCCATGTTAAGCACTGATGTCAAGCATTTAACCAAAAACCAATTTTTAAACCCATTATCTTGTTTTTGTACTAATTCCTGCAGTATTCCTATTGTAGCTTTGAATGAACTATTTTAATGAACACCTGAATTGTGAAACCGACAAAACATCATATAGACTGATCCTTCCATCTTGTGGTGAAAAATGATATTACAGCTGCATTGAAATGATATATTACATCAAATTAGACCTTTAACTTTTTAAAACTAGTTTTTAACCAGAAGATTTAAAACTCTACCATTGGGGTTTCTGTTCATGGTAAATCTTGCTTTATATGTGCAGTACTATTTCATGAGCGTTTCTTCAATGATATACACACCCGTAAGTTTGGCAGTAGGTCTTGGATACATTATTTTTTTGGCATATATATATATATATATATATATTTTTTTTTTTTGGAAATAATTAAATTACTTCCATATGTCGATATATTGTGGACAAATATATTGTTACAACCCATGAGGTACGGGTATCTGTGTTTAGTTCTTCAGGTTTGTCCACTCCTGTGCTCCAGCACAGGCCTCCCTGCTGCTCCAAGCATTACCACTTCCATCCCAAGATGATGTCATCAATGGAAACCTTGATTTGGCTGCCTTGATTGTACAGAATAATTGAATGTGTTGCAAATATTGATAAATTGTGTAAATGTACTGCTACTAAAAGTGTGAATGCCATTTTTGTTGAGAGTGGGTTTGTCTCTGTTGTTGTGGTAAAGGAGGTTAGCGAAGATACTTGTCTTTTTGTTTCCTTATTTGCATGTCTGTCAGCTAGTCCTTAACCCCAATGTGCTTCCTGTTTATTTTTCCACAGATTCACTGTGCTGTACATATTTCACTCTATCAGAATATATTACCTTTATTCACTTTTGTGCTGTGCTGCATTCCTGGGACACTCTGGGGCATCACCTACATATTCTGTTCCACCTATATATTACCCAGTGCCTTTTCTCATGCTGTGTGTCCTAACCCTAGGCTGGGTCGTAACAATATAATTAAACTAGCCCAAGTTTTATCATGAGGAGTAAAAAATAAAAACACTTGTTAGGTATGCCTGTCTATCAAAACCAATAAACAAAGAACAAAGAAAATAAAGGATTTCAACACTTGAGTGGTCTGTTCTAAAATGTCTGTTGTGAAGATTGCTTTGGCTCAGAAATTAAACTTATCAATTACAGGTCAATTAAAAACCTCTAGTGGGATGGACAAAATTGCATGAAAAGCAGTGAAGAATGTTTCTAAAAATATTCTCAGAAACTATAGAACACCAAACTACATCACACAGGTTGACAAAATACATAAAACATACAAATTCACATTTAAAGTTAAAGCCTCAAGACACTACAATAACAAAAAGTAATAGAACAATAATGGAAAAAGGTAATGCAAAGTAATGCAACTCAAATTAAAAAGAAAAATGGTGGCAGATGATTGCTGCACTCTTCAATGAGAAGCACCAGAAACAAAATAAATAAATTTGTGTCACTGGACCTTTCACAGTGTGATGGCACTATAAAACAAACACATTCAGTAAAAGTCTGGGTTTTGAAGAAACCTAAATTTGTAATACAAACAATTATATGGAAAAAAGAAACCAACAAAATACAAACATTACACACTAATATCCATTCTCAACTGAAAATGGTCATTCCCAGTCATGATTTGTCCTAAGGTCTGAGGTAGGGGTACCTTACTTACAACGTGAATCTGGGGGGGAAAAGGAAAAAAAAGTTGAACATTCATTAATTGCCAGGAAGGTTATTCATGAACAAAAAACATCATATTCTGAAATCTTTGATAGACAGGTATGGTGAAGGACAAAACATCAATAATAATAATCGCTCCCAACGTCTATATGAAGAATTTGAACTGCTACCATCAGATACATCAGAAACTTCTTAGAGACCGGCACAGCAGACTTAAACAATACTGTGCAAGAGAAGCTTTTAAATACAGAGAATATAGTATAATCATTTTCTGTATATTTTTTACCAAGCATTTCTTAAGTCAGCTTCTGCTTTAAATTTTATTTTAAACATTTATTTAGTTGCATTTGTCTTTTGTCTACTTTGCATTTATTGTTTTGGTTTTTTTTTCTTACAGAGCTATCTGACAAGAAAACATTGATTCTGATTGGCAAAGTGAGAATATTCCATCCTTTCCACTCACAAATGGCAAAGGAGACATTTTAGTATCTCTATGGGTTGTCAACATGGTTGACTGTTATAATGTACACTGTAAAAAATGTCCATGAAATTAACAGTGAAATTTTGTAAAATCAGGACATAAAAATTTTGTAAATAGAAAAACAATTAAACTGTGTTAAATTTACAGTAATATTTTGAAAATGCAATTGTAAAATACTAAACCAAACAAACTTGTTAATTTTACAATAAGAATATGTTTTAAAAATCATTTGTATAATTGTAAAAATTTATTTGTATAATTTACTGACTACTGTAATTTTAATTGAAAAAAAAAACTGTAATAAGAAATGCAATACAATTCACATCACACATACTGAATCATGTTATTTTTACAGATAAAAATATGTACAAGTACATATACAAGTACAAATATGTAGCAAAATTTTGTTAATATGAGGGGTTTAAAAATGTGATGTCTTCAGAATTGGCCTAACAATATATAGTATCAGTTTAAATTGTATTGCATATGGTACATTAAATATTACATTTAAACAGAAAGGTATGGGTCATTTGTTCCATAGCCTAGCTGTTCGTCAGTGCTTTATTTTTGAACAATATTTATTAATAAATTTATTAATTTATTAATTTATTAATAATTAATTTATTATTAAAATAAAAAAAAGTTTTTTTTAAAGAATAATATCATATAGTAATACTCATAATACATTATGGTCATTTTAACTGTAGCAGCATTTTTTTTTCTATGTACAGTGTACATTCTTGCGTAAATTAATGTCTGCGTTTGAATTTGAAAGTATGAGCTTTGCCTCGTCCAATCAGCAGCCAGTAAAGTTGATCTCTGATTAGTGCGGGAGCAGCCATCTTGGCGAAGTTCATTAGTGAGGGTGCGCCCAGTCTACCAGCACGTGGAGATGTGATGATTTGCAAAATCACAGATAGAAGCACTGGTAAGAGAAAAGTTTGTTTACTCTAAACTTTGACTTTGTTTTAAACTGGACTTACAGGCACCCGTATGTGACTGTAATAAGTTATATGTATGTGACGGTATAAGTTAACCGTTAAAGGCTGAAAAAACCAGAGCGATATTGTTAGTTCGATAAAAATGATTACGTGTCTGTTTTGCAGTAAAACATTAGAGACGTTGAGAGGTTATGTGTTGCACTGTAGAGTTCACCGAAACGAACCCCATTGTTTTTTCAGGTGTGTTAGTGCTCACTGTAAGCGGACATTTTGTACTTACGCAGCTTTTAAAGCTCATTTTTATCGGTGTCACAACCAGTCCGCATCCTCTGCTACTGCTAGAGCTGTTATTGCCAATTTTAAATGCGCCATTTCGTCGTGTGACTGCAGGTTTCATACAGCAAAAGAACTAATATGCCACTTAAAAGATCATATAGTGGTGGGGCGACCCGTGGCTTGTCCAGTAACAGGTTGAAAAAATATGTTTATGGTTAAATCCTCGTTTACTGCTCATATGTCCAGGAAACACAGAGCATCTTCCGATTATAGCATAAGTGACATTTACAGGGGAAGTAGTTCTCAGTCATCTACTATCATTGCATGTGAAGATGTTTCCCAAAGCTCAAATGATGCAACAGCACCTGAAACCATTGAATTACCACACAATTTCACCAAGTCCTTTCTTAGGAATGTGTGTCTATTGTACCTAAAATTGCAAGGGCAATTCCTCCTTCCAGCTTCAACTGTACAGACAATTGTTGAAGAGATGCAAAATGTGCATGAGTTGGGACAGGATTACACTTTAAGTAAACTATGTTCACTTTTAAAAAATGACGTGTCTAACAGATGAAGTTGTTAGTAAAGTCTGTGATTGTATAAAGAATTCAGATCTGTTCTCTTTCTGCAATCAGGGTCCACTGAGAACAACATATTCAAGAGCTCAAACATTCAAACAACTGTTCCAGTACATAGAGCCTAAGAAGGCAACATTAGGAAATAATGAAAACATGACACAAAGGTTTGCATATTACATACCTGTGATACAAACATTGAGTAGCTTATTACAATCAGAATTATGGAAGAATTCAGTATCACAACCATCTTGAGACAGAGTCAGATGATTTTGGTGACATAAGTGATGGCAAAGACTTTAAGTCCCACCAGTTCTTCCTTGAAAATCCAGAATGCCTGAAACTAATTCTTTACCAGGATTCTTTTGAAATTGTCAATCCCCTTGGCTCTGCCAAAAAAAAGGCACAAAGTAGTTGCAGTCTATCTTTCTGTGGCTAATTTACCTGCGCATATGCGGTCCAATACTGATCACATGTCCCTTGTTTTGTTGTGTGGGGAGAATGACCTAAACAATTTGGAAGTGCTAAGGTTTTCTCAGAGTTGTTAGTGGATTTAAAAGATTTGGAGGAAAATGAAATAGCTGTAGATGGTAAAATGATCAAAGGTGCTCTGTATTGTATCACTGGTGATAATTTGGGTTCACACACCATTGGTGGGTTTACTGAAAATTTCAGTCATGCTCAGTACTTTTGCAGGTACTGTGAAATCACACGAAGTGAGTTTTTGAGTGATAACCCAAGTGTTTGTGGTCCACAGTGCCCTACTGAAAGTTATTATTCTGCTGTGTGTGATCTTCAGAGTGATTCCAGCCAAGCCATCAAAGGCATAAAGGTAAACTCTGTTTTCAATACTCTGAAATCTTTCCATGTCTGCCAGCCTGGTCTCCCACCTTGCTTAGGGCATGATATATTTGAGGGTGTCTTATCCTATGATGTTGCCTTGTACCTGAAGTATTTCATTAAGAAGAAACAATGGCTTACATATTCAGTTTTGAACCGACGCATCAAGCAGTTCAAGTACAAAGGTACTGATGCTCTCACAAAGCCATGTGCTGTCAACTCTGAGGTTCCCAGGCTTTCGGGGCAAGCCATCGAGAATTGGAATTTTCTAAGGTTGCTTCCTGTGTTAATTGGTGACAAAGTGCAAAATCCAGATGATGAAGTGTGGCAGTTAACACTTCAGCTTAAAGATGTAGTTGATTTGATTTGTGCACAAAAAAATTCATCACCACAGGTAGCCTATCTTGATGTTTTAATCCAAGAATATTTGGATTCAAGAAAGTCTTTATTTCCTGAGAGTCTGTTAAAACCAAAGCATCATTTCTTACGACATTATCCGGCACTTATTTTTAAATTTGGCCCCTTGATTCGATTATGGACGATGCGTTTTGAAAGTAAACATAGCTACTTCAAGAGATGTGCCAGACATTTGAAAAACTTTAAAAATGTCTGCCTAACTTTATCTGAAAGACATCAGATGTATCAGGCATATCTTTCAGCTGGGACTGGATGCAGTCAGCTTCTGCAAGTCAAAGACAGTTGCACTTTTTACCCCAGTCTTTACAGTGTCAATTAATCATACACTGAGAGATTTTCACTTTTCAGAGATCGATACTAATGTATCCACAGACATTATGTATAAAGATACATCTTATAAAAAAAAAAGGGCCATTTCCTTGTGTCAAAAAATGATGAGTCCGCTGAGTTTGGCAAACTTCTCATTATTTTAATTCAGAATGATGCAGCTGTGTTTTTTGTGATGGAAATACATAAAGCTGACTATCATTCTGAATACCATCTGTACTCTGTGACGAAACAGAGTACCAGTTTGCAGTGTCTTAACATTAACGACTTGGTAGATTTTTGTGTTACCATCATACGTAGTTGATGGGCACCAAGTCCTTCCGCTGAAACACAGTGTGCTTTCGAAGTAAAGAGGTCTTGGCCACAGTAGTGGAGAAATGATACCAAAAATCATCTTGTATGCTTGGTGAATAAAAACATACAGTTAAAAAAAAAAATTAAAGGGTTACTTCACCCAAAAATGAAGGTTTTGTCATTACTCATTCTCATGTCGTTCTAAACCCGTAAGACTGTGGTTCATCTTCAGAACACAAATTAAGTTATTTTTGATAAATTCCGAGAGCTCTCTGACCGTCTATAGACAGCAACACAACTATTTCAGTAGTTCCCAGGTCCAGAAATGTAGCATGGACATTGGTAAATGACAGAATTTTCATTTTTGGGTGAACTAACCCTTTAAAGTAACAGCAGTTTTTTTTTTTTTACTTTTAGACATACAGAAATAAATCCTAACACAGTATATACTCAAAAGTAGAGACTCCTTATATGTACAGTGTTGATTCATTAAATGTTGAATATCTACTTGCTTGATTCCAGAAATGACTGACTTGAAGACAACATTTCTACGCACTGCCATCTCTGAGGTCTTGCCTGACCTTCCAGAGGTGACAAAAGATATTTTAGAAGAGACATTGTAGTTTCTTGGTGTGGAGACATATGATGATTTTCAGTTTATTGAAGAATCTGATTTGTCAGCATTGAGGCCAATTCAAGCCCAAAAAGTCCTTGCTGCTTGGAAACGGAGATGTAAGTCATTTATTGCAGAACAGAATGCTACCAGTAGAAGGCCTAAAACATTCAGATTGTGTTACTGACCATTCTTTTTGTGTGTTTTTGCAAGCCAGACTCCTGAAACGAGAAGCTCGTCTGTTAGTGCCTCGCCAGAACCTCCCGCAACCTTGTGGCATCGTTCACCCGGTGGTTCACAGTCATCCTCTTCCAGCAGTTCCCAAAGCCCTGATACAGAATGGGTGGATACCTTTCTGATACCATGGGATAAGTTCCCGGAGGAGCTTATGCAGTTTTTAGAGAGAGGAAAATGACCAAGTCCTCGAATGAGAAGAGAGATGGTCCGGATTGTGGTGAATGAGATGATGCGAAAATGTTCTTGCCCAAGTAAAAGGTATTCTACAGAAGTCGCCAAAAAGTTGGTGGGAAAATATCCCAAATCTTTGCAAGACATAATAGAAGGAGATGTCGTTGGGCCAGGGTACCATTCTTTAGTTAAGCAGTTGCAGTATAGGATTGAAAATGTGAAGCGATCTACCACACCCAAAATAAGAAAACGAAAGCATTGCACTGATGACTCTGACACTGAGGAAATTCCTCCCGAACAGAGAGCAGCAATCCAGGATACTTATGGGTGCATTAACTGGGATGTAAAATTCCTGCCCCTTGGAGAGACCCCTGAAAGCCAACAGGAAAAGAAAGAAAAATTGAAGATGATGTCTCAGCAAACTGATATAAAGCTAGAGGAGGTCAAACATCTAATGAAGTTGACTTTCTACACACAACGTAAACAAGTCAACCAGGGAAAAAATATTAAATGCCTTCTGGAGGAGTGGCCATTTTGGTTTAAAGAACTTGGCATGGCAGTTCACTTCAAGGAACTTACCGGATTTGGTCTTAAAGAAACTTTTACACGCAATCTGGAATTGAAGGGTAAATGACTCTTGAACTACTTCAGTACAGTTGGTATGAGCAAGAACAAAAAATTCCTGCAGGCTGTAACAAAGTATAAAGTGATGAGGGAACATCTGAGTGGTTGCTCTGAAGACGTGAAGGAGATGTTGCTGCTTTTGCTTTCCTACTTTAATGAGAAGGAAGATGCAATGTTCTATTATGTGGAGGACACATGCCTGGCAGAGGAAGTAGAGATGGACAAAGTTCGTTTGACTCCCACCCTTGTGTGTGGTAAGTTGTTTTTTTGCCTTTCATGGTCTTTCAGTTTCTCTGCCATTTCTAATTTTGGTAACAATTTACAATAAGGTTTCATTTGTTACCATTAGTTAAATTAGTAAATGTTAAGTAAGAACAATTAATAAATGCTATAGAAGTATATTGTTAAATGTGTGTTCATGTTAACTAATGGTAACAAATAAAACATTACTTTAAAGTGTTCATTATGTTGTAAATGTTTTGTTTTTATAATTAAATACAAAATCTAACTTGATAAATACATTTCTTTCTTTTTAGGTGGATCCTGCTTTTCATCAAAGCGATTCATGCTGTCTGTGGATTGAAATGTTGTACATGACAATATCCCCTCCTTCATTTCTGCCCTGTGCTTGATGTTTGGGAGCTATTATTGCTTCAACATCCATTACCCATCAGAGCTGGCATCCACCCTGGAGTTTTTGCAGAAGTATATACAGGGGTTGGACAATGAAATTGAAATGCCTGGTTTTAGACCACAGTAATTCATTAGTATGGTGTAGGGCCTCCTTTTGCAGCCAATACAGCATCAATTCGTCTTGGGAATGACAGATACAAGTCCTGCACAGTGGCCAGAGGGATTTTGAGCCATTCTTCTTGCAGAATAGTGGCCAGGTCACTACGTGATGCTGGTGGAGGAAAACGTTTCCTGACTCACTCCTCCAAAACACCCCAAAGTGGATCAATAATATTTAGATCTATTGACTGGGCAGGCCATGGGAGATGTTCAACTTCACTTTCATGTTCATCAAACCACTCAAACCATGTTCATCAAACCACATCATGTTCATGTCACCAGTCTTGCTGTGTGTATTGGTGCATTATCATCCTGATACACGGCACCGCCTTCAGGATACAATGTTTGAACCATTGGGTGCACATGGTCCTCCAGAATGGTTCGGTAGTCCTTGGCAGTGACGCGCCCATCTAGTATTAAGTATTGGGCCTAGAGAATGCCATGATATTGCAGCCCAAACCATCACTGATCCACCCCCATGCTTCACTCTGGGCATGTAACAGTCTGGGTGGTACGCTTCTTTGTGGCTTCTCCACACTGTAACTCTCCCGAATGTGGGAAAGACAGTGAAGGTGGACTTATCAGAGAACAATACATGTTTCACATTGTCCACAGCCCAAGATTTTCGCTGCTGGCACCATTGAAACCGACGTTTGGCATTGGCACGAGTGACCAAAGGTTTGGCTATAGCAGCCCAGCCATGTACATTGACCCTGTGGAGCTCCCGACGGACAGTTTTGGTGGAAACAGGAGAGTTGAGGTGCACATTTAATTCTGCAGTGAGTTGGGCAGCTGTGGTTTTATGTTTTTTGGATACAATCCGGGTTAGCACCCGGACATCCCTTTCAGACAGCTTCCACTTGCGTCCACAGTTACTCCTGTTGGATGTGGTTCGTCCTTCTTGGTGGTATGCTGACATTACCCTGGATACCGTGGCTCTTGATACTTCACAAAGACTTGCTGCCTTAGGCACAGATGCGCCAGCGAGACGTGCACCAACAATTTGTCCTCTTTTGAACTCTGATATGTCACCCATAATGTTGTGTGCATTGCAATATTTTAAGCAAAACTGTGCTATTACTCTGCTAATTAAACCTTCACACTCTGCTCTTACTGGTGGAATGTGCAATCAATGAAGATTGGCCACCAGGCTGGTCAAATTTAGCCATGAAACCTCCAACACTAAATTGGCCAGTGTTTCAGTTTCATTGTCCAATCCCTGTATGTGTTTTTTTTATATATATATGGGCTGCAACTAATGATTATTTTGGTTGTCGACTAATCTATCGATTATTTTTTCGATTAGTCACAATTATTTTGGCAGCATCTATTTCAGGCTTCAGTTTTACCTCATCTGCTCAAGGCTACACATCAGTATAAGTCATCCAGTTGTCAGTCCCTGACAAAATAAGTTCTCAAAAGAAATTGAAAAATTGACCCATGAAACATGTATTTGTAGCATAAATGTATTTTAACAAATTGTGATCATAAAAATAATTAAATAATACAAAATTACAGTGCAAGTTGTCTTTAAACAAAAAGACAATGTGCAGTCTAAACAGCAGCAGTTATCCTGACTTGCATGGATGTTATAAGGTTAACACAAAATAAATAATTGCTTTGCTTAAAGTGACAGTCCTGTCCATAAAAGTAAAAAAGTGCATCCTTTTTGAAATCTTGCTGCGTTGTCTTGAAGTTCTAATTTTCAAATACAGCTTCAAATGTAAACAAAAACATTTTCCAACCCAAATAACTGAATAATAGTTTATAACCACTTTGAATTGCAGTGTAGGAACGTAAGCATATCAACATGCTCGAGTGTGAGGCTGGCTCTCTTCTTTGAGGTAATGTTCCCAGCTGCTGAGAAGAGACGCTCAGATGGAGTAGAAGTAGCGGGAATGCACAAGAATGACTTGGCTAGCGATGCAAGTGTTGGATACTTTGCTTCATTTGACTTCCACCAAGATAGGGGATTCTCTGTCTTGGAGAGAGGCTGCTCTCCAAAGTACATCAGTACCTACCATAGGACAACAGATAAAACATTAGCCTTGTGCTAGCCTTTGGCAAGTTACAATTGATTTAAGATCTTAATAAGAACTGTTCTAATTTATATTTAAAAAAATCTTACATCGTTTGTGATAGCTTGGTTGTGAGCATCCTGTTTATTGGTCTCACTGTCACTGTCTGTTGAGGAGTCACACCCAAACAGTGAATCAAGAGCTGAAACAGACCCATCTGAAATTCTCTTAGCTGATGTATTGGCTTCCTCATTCTCACTGGCACATTGGTTCTTCACAGTCCCTTGCATCGACTGTAAGGCTAGAGATTGTACTTTATTTTGAACACTGAACCTCTCCCCTGTTGTCAGAAATTTCAGTTTCCGAAAACGTGGGTCTAGTGCAGCTGCAATAATCGGTATGTTTGGGTTATCATCCGTGACAGTAACCTCTCTAGACCAGCGTGCAGTGGTGTCCTCTGAAGCAGCTGCCTGGAAGGCCTGCACAGGACCTGTATCATAGATGGTGTGAGTGGACTTCAAAAGCCATCTGACCAGAGGAGGCAGGGCAGAGACTGTCACATAGCTGTCACCACTCAAATAGACAGTGGCGCTTTCAAAGGCCTGAAGAGCTTTAGCCAGTTCCTCTAGCAGGGCCCACTGGTCTGTTTTCAGGTCAAGGTGTTGTTTCACTCTCTGTGTTACTGTCGGGCCTGACAATGTCGCAGTCAGTGGCCATCTCTGTTCTAGCAGACGAGTCACCATATAAAAGGTGCTGTTCCACCTAGTAGAGACATCTTGGATAAGTTTATTCTCTGGGGTCCCCATCTGTTTCTGTTTGGTCTTCAGCTTGCTTGAAGCCAGTTCACTTTTTTTTGAAGTGCTCTACGAGGCACCTCGCTGCTCCTAGTGTTTTAGTGATCTGAGGATGTTTCAGAGCATGCCTGATCACCAATTGCAAAGTATGGCCTGCACAGCGGACTGACTTCCACCCATGTTTTTCTTGCAAAACGCTTGCAGCCAGCACATTTGAGCCATTGTCATGGACTACCGCCACAATCTTGGTTGCAGGGATCTCAAACCTTGCCATGGCCTGCTCAATCCATTCAGCAATATTGGGTCCAGTGTGTCGTTCTTCAAGAGGCATGGTTGTGAGGCAGAAGCTAGTGAGCTCCCAATCATCACTTATAAAGTGACAAGTGATGCTAAGATATGCCTCTGTGGCAACACTGGTCCAGGCATCAGCTGTCAGGGCAATCTTGCTCTTAGTTAATTTAAGAACATCTATAATCTTGGCAACAGCAATTTCATACTTCCCCTCCATGAGCTTAGTAAAATGAGTTCTGGATGGTAAAATGTAGCCTGAATGGAATGTCTTGATCATCAGCTTGAAGCCCTCATCCTCAACCATGGATATTGGCCTCATGTTCATGACTATCATGTTAAGGATGCTCTCTGTCAAGACTTCAGCCATTTGAGGGGTGCATGAGCCTCTCCTCATGACAAACTTATCCACATGCCTTTGCTTAACACTACTAAAATATAGAGAACAAAAGACAGGTGTTTTTACAGTGTAACACCAAATACTAATTATTACTAACTTTCTACTGATTATATATCTTACAAATGAATTATTAATATGCTCCAAATCACAAATTAACTAGTTGACATTATGTGGAGTTTTATTACCCAAATCATATTAGTTTTTTTTTTTTTTTTTTACAGATTTAATATTTTACACATGAATTACTATTGATATGCTCCAAATCAGACAAACTAAATGATATTAAGTGGAGCCGTTTTACTATTAAATATGAACACAAGTATTAACACAAGAAAACACTGGACATGTCAATGTAGGCTATGCCTATAATTCACTGATGACAAATAACTGTTTCATTTTATAAACTGTCCCTTTTGAAGTTCTCTTAGCTGGTGTAATGGCTTCCTCATGACATGCTCCAAACCACAGACGAACTAATTGATAGTAAGTTTTACTATTCAAAATAAACGCGAGTATTAACACGAGCAATAACGGGACATGTCAAAGTCAGCTACACCTATGACAAATATATTTTCTTTTTTATAAACTAAATAGCGCTATAAAAAAGCGCTATAAGTAATAAAGTCAACTCGCGAACTTGCCCATCTGAGGTACATGACACCACAGCTCCCGGGTGCTTGCGCTTGAGATGTTCATGCATCACTGTAGTGCTGCCATGATATGACAGCTTAACTTCACAGAGTTTGCATTTAACTTGTTTTGCCGTTTTGTTTTCCATGAAATGTTCCCATACTTTAGAAACTTTTGGTCTCGCTTTTTTGCCTTCTTTGTCTGTCCATTCCGCCATATTTCATGCGTTCTTCTTCTTTGGCACGGTGCAAAACCTCCCTTAGTGCACTTCCTATGGTGTATTGGCGGTAGAAATAAAATTTGCCCCACCATGTGTTATCTTATCATACAGCGCGTCGACACTAAAATTCCTCATCGACGTAATCAATTATGTCAACTAATTGTTGCAGCCCTTTTATATATATATATATATATATATATATATATATATATATATATATATATATATATATATATATATATAAAATATACACACACCACAACATATTTTTCTTATATATACATATATATGACATATATATACATACATACATACATACATACACACACACATGCATATGTGTGTATTTATACAGCAGTGGCCAAAATTATTAGAACATTATTTTCAGCAGCTAAAAATGGTTTTAAGTCAGTTATTCCGATCTTTTGTTGCAGTGTGTCAGTAGAAAATATCAATTGACTTTTCAAACATTCATTTTGGCATTAATTGTAATAATCCAGTGAGATTTTTGTTTGCACAATGAATCTGACTGGATGATGATGAGATCAGATCTGTGTGGAGCACTGGCTGTTGTCAGACTCCTTGTGCAAACAAAAATCACTGAATTATTACAATTAGTGGAAAAAATGAATGCTTGGAAATGTCAACTTCCTACTGACACTAAAGAAGAAAGAATTTTTTTGTTTTCAAATTTTAAAAACTTGTTTTTTTTTCCATCAGTACAATTACGTGTTTTCTTATCTCCCAAGGTGTTTTTTCTCCATCAATCCAGAGAAGGGCACCAAAGTGGAGAAGACAAATACCGCCCGTCTTCACGTGAACCCAAGAATCCTTACCTTGATTCAGGACCTTTCAGATCATGAGTGGCGTGATGTCTAAATATGGACTGAAGTCAGTAAGATTTTTGACATTTAATGGATGATGTGCCTTACTCAGTTTGAGTGTTTGATTCAGCTGCTATGCTCCATAGATGTGTTAAGTTACAGTGTATACAACTGTTATAGTTGCTATTGCTCTAGCATTTTCTGATTTTCATTCTTGTATCTCATGTACAATTGTTATACTGATTCCAAGGAAATACAGTAATCCTTAGTTTTAATGATGTTACTATTATTCATAAACTCTTATTTGTCAAACATTTTAAGAGAGAAGTCCCTTCATCTTTCCTTTATTATTTTTAATAAGATAATCATTAATGTCACATGCTCTCTTGTATTGTGTTTGTGAAGAAAATACACATTACAAATTTGTGTTAAAACAGATTTTTTCTTCACTTGTTAAAGGTCAATAAATGCTAATTATTAAGTGGATTTCTAATTCTTTCCATGCAGCAGCCCTTAATGCATATCTATCTGCTTCACATTTCTGGTCTATATGGTGGTGCAGTTTATATGAAGCTAAAATGAATGTTTGATCTGCCTGTTTAAAAAGTTTGTTTTCACTTCTCAGTTTTACAGTTAATATTTATTTGCAGTGAAATCAGATGATATTGATAATATGCTAAGTGACAACTGATACTGATAGTTTTTGTGAATCACAAACATTTTATCCTAAAATGTACAGTTTTGTACTGTAAAGTAGTTTACATTTATAATGTATTTTTTACAGAATTATTCTGGCAACCACAGCTGCCAGATTATTTCTGTAAAAACAACAGGATTTTTTTGTTTAAATGCTTTGAATTACAACATTGCCAACAGTTAATTGCTGTACATTTTACAGGATTTTTTTTTTTTTTACATAATTGTTCTGTAAATTACACTACATTAAATTGTAAAGATGTTTACATCTTTAATGTATTTTTACAGAATTATTCTGGCAACCACAGCTGCCAAATTTTTTTGGTAAAAACAACAGAATTTTTTTTTTACAGTGTAACACAAGATAAACAGACACCATTCAAGGGGTGGTACTCTATAGAGCTACGTTTCAAATGCTTATCTTTACCAACTGGCAAAAAAGGGGTTACAAGTTTGACTACGCTGGCTTACGTTTTGGCTGGTAGGCCACGTAAACTGACGGAGCAGGGTCAGCAGATGCTGAGGCGCATAGTGCGAAGAGGTCGCCAACTTTCTGCAGAGTCAATCGCTACAGACCTCCAAACTTCATGTGGCCTTCAGATTAGCTCAAGAACAGTGCGCAGAGAGCTTCATGGAATGGGTTTCCATGGCCGAGCAGCTGCATCCAAGCCATACATCACCAAGTGCAATGCAAAGCGTCGGATGCAGTGGTGTAAAGCACGCCACCACTGGACTCTACAGCAGTGGAGACGCGTTCTCTGGAGTGACGAATCGCGCTTCTCCATCTGGCAATCTGATGGACGAGTCTGGGTTTGGCGGTTGCCAGCAGAACGGTACTTGTCTGACTGCATTGTGCCAAGTGTAAAGTTTGGTGGAGGGGGGATTATGGTGTGGGGTCGTTTTTCAGGAGCTGGGCTTGGCCCCTTAGTTCTAGTGAAAGGAACTCTGAATGCTTCAGCATACCAAGACATTTTGGACAATTCCATGCTCCCAACTTTGTGGGAACAGTTTGGAGCTGGCCCCTTCCTCTTCCAACATGACTGTGCACCAGTGCACAAAGCAAGGTCCATAAAGACATGGATGACAGAGTCTGGTGTGGAGGAACTTGACTGGCCTGCACAGAGTCCTGACCTCAACCCGATAGAACACCTTTGGGATGAATTAGAGCGGAGACTGAGAGCCAGGCCTTCTTGTCCAACATCAGTGTGTGACCTCACAAATGCGCTTCTGGAAGAATGGTCAAAAATTCCCATAAACACACTCCTAAACCTTGTGGACAGCCTTCCCAGAAGAGTTGAAGCTGTTATAGCTGCAAAGGGTGGACCAATGTCATATTGAACCCTATGGATTAGGAATGGGATGTCGCTTAAGTTCATATGCGAGTCAAGGCAGGTGAGCGAATACTTTTGGCAATATAGTGTATGTCTGGTTTAAGATAAGAAACTTGGACTGCTGAACTAGCTAGCTTTTAGATATACCTAACAGACAATAAGGCCGCAGCACTAGTATTTTCTTTATAAAATAGACACAACTTACACAAGTTTTCAACTGTCAGGGTTTCATATTCTCACATGTGCTTGGCATACCATGATTTAGAATTATCAGTCATTAACCATAAAGGAAAAGAAGCTGCACATCACCCCACAGTGAGAGAACTGCAGACCTATCATCTTTCACCCACAAGAATAAAAAGTTGACAAAAAACACAGTTGCTGATCAGTTTAATTTGCAGTAGTGATAGTTTTTCAAATTTTATTTCGGTTGATTTTCACGTCATTCATAATTGAAAGACGACCACTCCAAACAGTGGGGTCTCTCCTACCTATCTACACCTATGCATGTTTTCCTCTCTTTCATCCCATTCCTCCTCAACAATATTTATTGACCAGTACCAGGGTCCCAGAGATTCCAGTGTTTTATGTTGTGTAAATTAGTAATGTGGTCTTTCTGTATGTGCCCTTACTGTCACCAGTGCTGAAATAGCACCACTACCATTTTCTTGTAGTTAAGGAATTAGGAAAGAATTTAAACATAATACTAAAAATTAAGAGTGTAGTGCTTTTTGGCATGGCTTACCCCATGATTTGTGATGAATTAATTATATCACAGGCTTGTGTTCCACTTCATGAAGATTTCAGACCTTCAGTAAGAGGCCAAACCCTGCGAGGATCACGAGGCATAGAGAGATGTACCAGCTCCAGTTGGATTCCACTTCATGAAACATTTAAAGATGAGATGCCAACTCCATGTGGACTTTGACGACAACAACATCTCCATCTTTGAGCATTTAAAGGCTTTGGCATGGAGGAGATGGTGTTGAATCTATAATGAAATTTGATGTTGAGCTCATTTGTGAGCTACTACACGACTCCATCTGACTGTAGAAAGGACATCATTCATTATCACACTCTCCAGTGTCACCTAAATGCACGTGGGTTCTTTTGAATCTGGTTCCACTCAAGGTTTCTTCCTTTTACCGTCTAAGGGAGTTTTTCATGGCAACAGTTGACTCGGGCTTGCTCATTAAGGAAAAATACAAATAAACTTATATTTAAGTCTAATATTAATCTTGAACTTTTTAACTATATGTTCTGTAAAGCTGCTTTAAGACAATGTCCATTGTTAAAAGCACTATACAAATACAATTGAATTGGCTAATTAAATATTCAATATTCACAGATTCTAGCATTTTAAATACAGTGGTACCTTGGTGTGGTCGAATACCGAAATTTTTTTTCCCCATAGGAAATAATGTAAAATGAATTAATCTGTTTCAACTCTATGGTTGATCTCAACTTCCCTCATGGGAACATTGATGCCTGATTTACCATTTTTCAGAGACCTGGCTAGATGATGCTTTCAGAACAGACGACCCGTGTAAACTGCTTCTTCTCCATCGTCTATGCCAGGGTACACCACATGGACAGCGTGTGCAGCATGGGTGTCGCTAGGCCATGGTCATATTTGGATTTCAGTACTCAAATGTATACATCTATGTAATACAATGGAATGCTGCAATAAGTTTACCATCCTACCTCATTAGTCAAACGGTTATTTTATTTTATTTGTTTTTTTCATTTTTTACTATTATACCCTCATTGGGGGCTGAGCCCTTCTTAAATGAAAATCTTAGAATTGCCCCTGGTGTGCGGTCACAATAGTTCTTTTTAGGTCGGGTCGAACACAAAAATATTTTCAAAAACTGAAAGTGTGTCAAAAATACTGTTCACATTGTAGCGCGAACGTGATGCGGACGCGTTTTTAGTGAGCTCCTCGCAGGTGAACATGCACTGACACATAGTTAGTGAACATTGTATGTATAATGGCAGCTCCTGGCAGCAAACGAGTCAGCATAGAGACGCGGGCTACCACGGCTAACGTTAGCTCGGCTGACTCATAAGGGGATTCACTCTCAGCTGAAATGTTCAAACAATCGCTCGAATCTATGAAAAATGACATTTGTGTCAAGATTAAGAGTGCGGTTAGTGGTCTACAATTAGACAAACGGTGTTAAAAAAGAGCTGACATCAGCTGTTGCCACAATACAGCAATCACTTAGCTTGCAAGAGAAGCGGCTGAGAGCCGTTGAGGATTCAGCGACGGCCGTGAGTGATACTCTCATGCGCCTTGAAACTACCGTGGCCAAACTTCAACCCGAGGTTAATGTTCTATTCAAAGTGTGAGGATCTCGAAGGCAGATCAAGGAGAAATAACATCAAACTGATCGGAGTCGGTGAAGAAGAGGGCAATCGTCTGACGGAATTTGTTTCAGACTTTCTCCGCGACCTGTTGAACCATGAAAAGAAGCCGTTGCTCGACCGAGCTCACAGGTCACTTCAGCCAAAGCCCAAACCCGGTCAACCACCCAGACCCTTCATTGTTAAGGTTCACTTCTACCACATCCGTGAATAGATTCTCCAAACTGCACGCCAAAACGGAAAACTGACCTACAAGGGAAAACCTGTCTTTCTCTTCCCCAATCTTACAGCTAGCGAGGCCAGGAAAAGAGCGGTGTTTGGTGAAGTGCGCAAATATCTGCGGAATGTTCAAGGAGCTCGATTCGGCTTTCGTCATCCTGCCAGATTTCGTATCACTCTGCCAGGTAACATGGAGCAGCTTTTCATGGATCCTCAGAAAGCGATGGAATATGTAAAAAGCACTCAGGCAGCTGGCGCAAACGGAACTGCAGTCTCACCTTAGAAGATGGGAACTCCTGATATGTTCTATTTGTGGTCTTTTGAGGACATTGTCCACTCTGCAGGTTTGTAAGGTACTTTACTTCTGTGATGATCTTTAAAGGATCACACTATCTTGACCAGTGTGTTTTTTCTATTTTATTTCTAAAAATTGCTGTTTAATTCCTCAGCATGTGCTAATTAGGGCAATATTTTTATTTTACTGTTATTATTATTATTATTATTGTTGTTATCATTGCTTATCTATTTGTTTATTTTATTTTTACTCCTTTTAAACTTCACTTGTTTTTACAATTTTGCAAAATAATGCGCTGGACTTTAGTTTGTCTATAGTTAACTGGATAGACACCTATGTTGTGGTATGTGTACTAAATTTATGTCTCTTCATCTGATGATACGCTCAGTTTACGTTTTGCATATCCTAGATGCTAAGCTTATCGTCTGTGTTTTCTTGTCTTGTATGGGGTTTCGCATACACCTAGTTCAGGGAAGTGTTGGTGCAGGTGGGGGTTATCGGTTTGTTGCTTTTCAGAATATTTTGTTTTATTTCTTTTATTTCTCTCCTTTTTCTATTGTGGTGGCTATATATTACGCATTGCACAATCCATTCTTTTTGCTCATTTTTTTTAGTCATTTTTTTTTTGTCAAGTCATTAATTTTGTAAGCTGGAATGTTAAAGGTCTTGGCCGTCCTTCTAAGCTTAACAAAGTGATAACTTATCTGGATAGCTTACAAGCTAGAATTGCCTTTTTACAGGAAACCCATCTTAATATTTATGACATTAATCAGCTACAGTTACATTATGTTCTGTTTAGTGTCACCCAAATGAGGATGGGTTCCCTTCTGAGCCTGGTTCCTCTCAAGGTTTCTTCCTTTCCATCCCAGGGAGTTTTTCCTTGCCACCGTTGCCACAGGCTTGCTCATTAGGGATAAAATAGTCTAATTATAGAATTTAATAATTTATTCTTATTTCTAGTTAATTCGTTATTTTTTATTATTATTTTTCATTTTCCCCTCCCCTTTCTCTGTTTTCTTCTTTTGTAAAGCTGCTTTGAGACAATGTTCATTGTAAAAGGCGCTATACAAAATAAACTGAATTGAATATTTCTGACCACACTAAATTGCATAGAAGATGGGTCGCACAATCTTTTCACTCTTCATTTTCTAGTAGAGCAAGGGGAGTTGCTATCCTTTTCCATAAAGATATTTCTTTTAATCCCTCAGATGTGCTGGCTGACTGTAATGGCAGATACATTATAGTATCTGGGCTGCTGTATAACACCCCTGTGGTTTTGGCAAATATCTATGTGCCTAACTTTGTTGACGACAAATTCTTTACTAAGTTCCTATATGTTCTGCCGAATTTGGATTCTAGTTATTTGATTATTGGGGGAGATTTCAATATTTGCTTAAATCCTCAACTTGACAGAGCTTCTCAAAGAGGAACAATCCTCTCAAATTCTGCAAAAATAATGAATTCTTTTCTCAATGATTATGCGGTCACAGACGTTTGCAGATTTCTGAACCCATTTACTCGTGGCTATTCTTTCTTTTCCTATGCTCATCAATCTTTCTCCCGCATTGATTACTTTTTAATTGACAACAAGCTCTTACCATTGGTTCAACATTGTACTTACAATGTAATTGTAATTTCTGACCATTCTCCTTTTACTTTAGGCCTGAGGTTTGAATGTAGAATGTATACACGCAGCACCCACTGTGGAGACTGAATGTTCGCCTGCTAACTACTGAGGACGTTGTCCAGACCATTTCTTCCCAAATAGACTTTTTTTGTCAGCGTGAACGCTACTCCAGATAATATTCGGCACAATCTGGGAGGCATTTAAAACCTATATTAGAGGTCAAGTCATATCTTACATGTCATTTGAAAAGAAACAGAGGAGGTCTATGACAGATCTGACGGATCGTATTTCGCAGTTAGAAAATCAATATATAAATAATCCTTCATCTATCATACTTAAAGAATATCTTCTCTTGAAAACCGATTTCGACACTCTTACTACTGTTGCTACTGAAGAGATGTTGATTAAATCAAGACATGCTTACTATGAGTATGGGGAGAAGGCAAACGGGCTTTTAGCCCATCAGCTCAGACAATCCTCCGCTTCCCGTATTATTCCAGCTATTAAAGCACACAATACCTTACTGTCAGATCATCACGAAATCAATAACTCATTTTTGGAATTTTATCAGTTATTGTATTCTTCTGAACAAACCTCTGATTATGAGGACTTTCATAACTTTTTCAAAGATCTCTCACTACCTCATAACACTGAGGCTATGCAATTCTTAGATGGCCCTATTTCTTTAGAGGTTCACAACGCTATTTCAGCCATGCAGTGTGGTAAGAGCCCTGGCACCGGATGGCTTTCCAGCTGAATTTTTAAAGAAATTTTCTAGACAAGTAGCCCCCCTTTTGCTAAATATGTACAATGAATCATTAGATCTCGGCTGCCTTCCCCAAACTCTGCGAGAAGCTTCAATATCATTAATTCTGAAAAAGGGAAAAGATCCCCATATGTGTAGTTCAATATCTCAAATATTGATGTAAAAATTTTTGCCAAAATTCTTGCTTTACGATTAGAAACAGTTCTTCCTAGTATTATCTCCACTGACCAAACTGGCTTTATTAACAACAGATTCTCATTCTTTAATGTCAGACGGCTATTTAACATCCTCTACCATCCCATGTCTTCATCAAAACCTGAAGTTTTGATCTCACTCGATGCAGAAAAAGATTTTGACAGGGTGGAGTGGGACTACTACTAGATGTTTGGTTTTGGAGCAAGTTTTATATCTTGGGTCAAGCTATTGTACAAAGCCCCACTTGCATCTGTTCGTACCAACAATATCTCTTCTGCATATTTCCAGATTAATCGAGGCACGGTTGTCCTTTGTCACCTCTTTTGTTTGCAGTCATAGTAGAGCCTTTGGCCATTGCTCTGCACCAAAATGTAAAAATAGCTGGTATAACCAGAGGAGGACGAGAGCACAAAGTTTCTCTGTACGCGGACGACTTGATTTTATATATTTCTGACCCGTCTAAATCCTTGCCTCATGTCCTCAAAATATTTGATATGTTCGGAAGGCTCTCTGGCTATAAATTGAATTTACAGAAGAGCGAAATGTTTCCTATCAATAATGCTGTCTGGGAGCTCTCTACCTCTTCTTTCCCTTTTAAAGTTTCGTACTTGTTTACATATCTTGGAATAGGTGTACTTGGTACATTTTCGAAACTTTTTACTGAGAATTTCCTTCATTTATTGGAACGAGTTGAACAGGATCTAAAGCGTTGGGCCCTGCTCCCATTATCAGTCGCAGGTTGAATAAATTCTATTAAAATGAATGTGCTGCCTAAGTTCAGCTATCTATTTCAGTGTATCCCAGTATTTATTCCCAACTCATTTTTTCGTAAGCTGGATAGCGCGTTCACCTCATTTATATGGAATAGAAAACCTGCTAGAATGAGTAAAAGTCTTCTGCAACGTCCTAAGTCACTGGGTGGAATGTCTTTGCCTAATTTTCAGTGTTATTACTGGGCCTCAAATATTCACCCTATAGTGCACTGGCTATATGAAGATCCTGGGGCTGATGCCCTATCATGGATAGCCATAGAATCTGCCTCATGTTTGCCTTCTTCCCTAGCAGCTTTAGTCTACGCTCCCCTTTCTTTTCCCTGCGACAAATTTACTAAAAACCTGCTTGTAAGATCTACTCTTAAAATCTGGAAACATAAGACGTCATTTCAGATGGCAAACTATGTCCCCCAAATCTCCTATTAATTCTAATCATGTCTTTAGTCCTTCAGTGATTGATAAGTCTTTTCTATCTTGGCATGCTAAAGGCATTAGGGAAATTAATGATTTGTACAATGAGGGGCTTTTTGTTCATTTCAGCAGATGTGCGAGCAATTTCATATTCCTAAGAACAATTTTTTCCGCTACCTCCAGATTCGTGACTTTGTGCGTAAAATGTTCCCTCATTTCCGATAAAGTATCAATACTTTTATACCTGATATATAGAATTCATAAGTCTTCAGTCTGTGCAAAACATGGACTCCTGCAGTGCAAAGTTGTACATCGAGTACACTGGACAAAGTTAAAATTATCTAAGCACGTTCAGCATATAGATCCTGCCTGTGATCGCTGTAGGTTTATCCCAGCCTCTCATGCACACGTTTTGGTCCTGTAAAAGCTTAGGGGCTTCTGGTCCACTGTTTTTGAAACGGTCTCTGGTTTTTTAGGTAAATCAATCTCTCCTTGCCCATTGATGGCCATTTTTGGAATAACATGTAAAATGCATGCAAGTCCTCTTTTCCCTAAAGTTGGAGAAAATCAAACATTCTATAAGAGGCTCATCTAGCCAGTTTAATAAAGCTTGGGGCCCTTTCAAGAAATATGTCAGGGAACATGTTTCATTGTCGGACATACACTGAATCTTAGTTCTAGCATTTTTTTTTTTCCTTTGTTGTTTTTCTTCATCAGTTAAACTCTATTGTATCATATTGATTGTGCATTTTCAGTGTTTTCTCAAGCCACACCTGTCTTGTTTTTTTGTTTCCTTTTTGTTGTTTTTGTAATTTTGTCTTAAAATTCATAAAGTTTAAACTCAAATCAAATACCAAAAATTTGAGAACGGGGTGGTTGAGGACCGAGGTACCACTGCAGTATAGACATCACTCTTAGACATCAATTTTCATTTAGTAAATTGTAAAAACTCAAAACTGCAACAAACTCAATAAATAAATAAATATATAAATAAATATACACATGCACACAAAACCTTTTCTGGATCATTGTGCACATTCTATAACAATATTCCTTTCTCTACAGTTTTCAGTATAAAGTATTACATTAACTTTAGTACACTTGTAATTTCAGAATTATGATTTAAAAAAAATTTTTTTTTAAAAACAATGAAAAATTTGTTTTTATTTATTATTTTTCTTTTATGTACTTCCATATGTTGATTGATGGTCTTTTATTTCACCTTCTTTTAAATGTTCTGGCAAGCCCAATTTATTTGATATATCTCAACATTATGATATAATCAACATTATATATACGATTACATCAGCCATAACATGACAACCTGCCTAATATTCTGTTGGTCCCCCTTTTGCTGCCAAAACAGCCCTAACATGAAGAGGCATGGACTTCACTAGATGCCTGAAGGTGTGCTGTAGAATCCGTCACCAAGATGTTAGCAGCAGATCCTTTAAGTTCTCCAAGTTGTGAGGTGGGGCCTCCATGGATCAGACTTGTTTGTCCAGCACATACCACAGATGCTCGGTTGGATTAAGATCTGGGGAAACTGGAAGCCAAGTCAACACCTCAAACTCGTTGTTGTGCTCATCAAACTATTCCGAACAATTTTTGGTCTGCGGCACAGCACATTATCCTGTTGAAAGAGGCCACAGACATCAGGGAATACCGTTTCCATGAAAGGGTGTACACGGTCTGCAACCATGCTTAGGTAAGTGTTACGTGTCAAAGTAATATCATGGATGGCAGGACCCAAGGTTTCCCAGCAGAACATTGCCCAAAGCATGACACTGCCTCCGCCAGCTTGCCTTCTTCCCATAGTGCACGTGTTCCCCAAGTAAGTGACGCGCACACACACCCGGCCATCCACGTGATGTAAAAGAAAAGTGATTCATCCCATTTTTCCTGCGTCTAACAGGTTAGAAAAAAAGTAAAAATAAATGTAAAATAAAAATATTCGCTTTTTGTCAAAATGCTGCCTAATGTGTCAGATCAACTCCTCCTCAACTTTTTAATAGGAATATAGTGTGCCTGGAGGAGTAACTAATCTATGTACGAATCTCTCTCGCGCACACATTTATATATAAAAATCTACAGATCTGAACCCTATTGAAAACCTCTGGAATGTCATCAAGAGGAAGATGGATGGTCACAAACCATCAAGCAAAGCTGAGCTGTTTGCTTTTTTGCAAAAAGAGTGGCATAAAGTTACCCAACAGCAATGTGAAAAACTGGTGGAGAGCATGGAGCCAAAACGCATGCAAATCGGGGTTATTCCACCAAATACTAATTTCTTGATGTTATTTAGCCAAAGCATTAACACAATTTGTTTACGAATTATTTGCATTTTGTTTTATTTGAGTTATTAAAGCTCTGTAAATACTGCATGATCTTGGGTTATTTTGATGTGTTGTCATTTCCTTTAAACATACACTCTAAATAACGAGTTATATTTTGAATTTAGGAGAAATATTGCCAGCAGTTCACAAAAAATGAAACAAAACTGTTCATCTCACCAATACATGCACCACAAACTGAATTTGCAGTGGTCTCTTATTTTTTCCAGAGCGCTCTCTCTCTCTTATATATATATATATATATAAGAATTGGAACAGAATCTGTAACATCAAGAGATTTTCCAATTATTTCAATCTTGCATTTTGTTTTTTAGTGCAAATACTCTGAAGTGGCTGCATAGAAAAAAAGACATTTTAAATTACAGTCTGGGTCAGTGTTTCTCAGAAGTCATTTATTCTGACATGCTAAAAGGGAATAAGTTACACTTCATAGAACATCCAGCAATAAAATACTTTAAGCTGGTCAGGAGTAAGGGAGAGGAAGTTGGTGAAGAAAAAAAGGAGCAGGATGCGGGGTAGGGGACAACCCTGAAAACCATGTTACTGGTGCATTGTGGCTAAAATCAGAAATTCAAGCTGATCTTCCCCAAACATATACAAAAAGAAACCCTACAATATACTTTCTGCAATAAAGAAAAAAGGAATACGGCGCAAAAGACCACCACTAAAAAAAAAAAAAAAAAAAAAAAGGCTGCTCACATTTCAATGGGTGTTCTCTAACAGAATGAGCATCACCTCAAGGAGCAACAAAATCACCTTACCCCTAAAACCAATTTATTCAAAAGAAAGCTCTACAAAACATTTTTCTGATAAAAAAAAGAACTGTGGCTAATAAGTTTTTGTCTTTATGTAATGGAGAAAAAAAACCCATCCGATCATTTATGCATTTTTTTTCTCTAAGCACTTAACATATAAGTTTACTGAAGTGATGTCTAATTTATAATGAATATGCTTCTGTGGAGTTCATTCTTTTATTAATTTTTATATTTCTGAATATCAAATACAATAACTGTTAATGCAGCGTTCTAGAGAGAAATCTAGTAGTCACTAGAATTTTTCATCTTCACATTAGAAGCTCTTCTAAAACATCAAAGCAGGCAGAACCTTGTTATCCTCCTCTTTTAAAACAACATATCTGCATAGGAATAGCCAGGATTCCTTTCATAACAGGATTTAATGTTAATTTGTGGAGAAAAACTGTTCAGTCTGACAGTTTGAGATCATGACAACCAGTGATGTAAGACAACAACCTGAAAGTTTTCCTGAATGAGAGAACTTGAGCAAACATTTGTTTTGCACAGGTACATCCTCAAAAAAACAATTATTTTCTGTTTTAGAATAATCATTCTGGAAAAGTAAGGGAAGCCAGGGACAGAAAGAGGATAGAAAAGATTACAATTTTAAATTCCATACCAAGCCTGCCCTCTTTATGGATATACTATATACATACCAATATATAGATATATGCAGAGCATGGTATCTATATATACTGCTTACATATGTAGTATATGGAATCTAGTTCTTTTAAGAGGAAAAGGAATGCCTGGTGTGGTGATTCTGATTCTAAATGCTGGGATGTGATCTGAAGGCAAATCCTGCTAAGAACTCTCTTCTCTTCTTTTATTAAACTGCCTTAATGCTTAGAAACCTGAGAGAGAGAGAGAGAGAGAGAGAGAGAGAGAGAGAGAGAGAGAGAGAGAGAGAGAGAGAGAGAGGTTAAACACTGAGTTAAATTGCACCACTACAGTCATTGCAGTTATACTATACCACACAAAGACTATTTTAACCAGATTATTTGAGTGCTGGACAAAAAGTATGAAATAACACTTTCTCTCTGATTAAGATCAAGTCAATCAAGGCTTCAGGCCTTACAAACAAATTCATTCTCATATTACGGAGTACTTAAGGCCTCAAGACACTATACACACAGTATGATGTTCAGTTTAGTATTAAATCTTGTACATAAATCCACAAATGTACAATTTGTGCAAAACTTAATTTAAGGCAGGATGTAGAGTTGTTTGTTATGCCAAACCCCAAACCTCAGCAGCTAGAAGGTTTATCACTAATTTATTAATATTTTTATTATATTTCTGAATGAATTTCTCACACACACTATATATATATATATATATATATATATATATATATATATATATATATATATATATATAGTGTGTGAGAAAAATTCATATATATTCATATTATATATTCATATATATAATATAAATATATATATAATACATAAAAATTATTATATATATATATATAATACATAAAAATTATTATATATATATATATATAATACATAAAAATTATTATATATATATATATATATATATATAAATAATACATAAAAATTATTATATATATATATATATATATATATATATATATATATATATATATATATATATACATACATACATACATACACACACATACACATATATATACATATATATACACATATATACACACACACACACTATACCTCACAAAAAGTTAAGGATATTCGACTTTCGGGTGAACTAAATTTGACCTTCTCTACAATTTTGAATGCACATGTCCAACTGTTCAGTGTTTCAGTACTTTTTGCATAACTTGCTGTTCTCTAACAAGGTGCTTAACGGCAAAATTCACAACTGGTGTTTGATCCATGAATCGACCAATACATTTTCTGGTACAATTAGAATTGGTATTTAAACAGTCCTCATCATGAGACCAAGACGACATCTAACAATTGATCAACAGTACCTCGCCATTGCGAGGCTTCAAACAGGATGTTCTCAGAGGGAAGTGGCCACTGAGCTTAGAGTGTCACAGAGTGTCATCAGCAGGTTGCGACAGAGATACAGAGAGACTGGAAGAGTCACAGAAAGGCATAGAAGTGGACGTCCTTTGGCCACATCTCACGATGACCGCTTCATTGTGAACAGTGCCCTGTGGAACCGAATGATGAATGCCACTCAAATCCAGGCACATTTAAGGGAGGTAGAGAGGCACCCAAGTGTCACGTCAGACCAATCAAAAGTGTTTACATCAGCGTGGTCTGCGTGCTCGATGACCTGCAAGGGTACCTGACCACACTACCAGGCACAGGCGCCATCGTCTTGCATGGGGTCCAGGGAGCATTTACGCTGGACGAGGGACCAGTGGGCCTCAGTGCTGTTCTCTGATGAAAGTTGATTCATGTTGAGCAGAAATGATGGCCGCCAATAATGTTGGAGACGTCAAGACGAGCACTATGCATCAGCCACTGTTGTCACCAGACGAGCCTTTGGTGGTGCTGGTGTTATAGTCTGGGCAGGTGTGTCTACTCAATACAGAACTGCCCTACATCTTGTAAATGGTACATCATTAATCCAGTCATTGTGCCCCTGCATGAACAACACAGGCCTAATTTCAACTTCATGGATGACAATGCTTCAGCTCATCGAGGTCGCATCATTAGGGAATAGTTGCTGGAGGCTGGGGTACCTCAAATGGAGTGGCCTGCACTTTCTCCAGACCTGAATCCCATAGAAAACCTATGGGATTAGCTGAGTCGCCATGTAGAGGCTCGTAACCCTGCACCCCAGAACCTCAATGACCTGAGGGCCGCCTTTCAAGAAGAGTGGAATGCCATGACTCAGCAGACAATAAGTCGACTCGTGAACAGCATGAGACGTTGTTGTCAAGCTGTAATTGATGGTCAAGGGCACATGGCAAATTATTGAGACACTGACATTTTTTGCTGTGGTATACCCACCACTGTTGGCTTTTGTTTCAATAAATTGCTTGAGATGAGGAAATCACCATTGCATGCTTCTACTTAAATGCCCTACTTTCATGATATAATATCACTGTAGCATGAGCCAAAAGCCAAATATCCTTAACTTTTTGTGAGTAGTGCGTGTGTGTATATATAAACAAACTGGTGGAGAGCATGCCAAAACACATGCAAATCAGGGTTATTCCACCAAATACTGATTTCTTAATGTTATTTAGCCAAAGCATTAAAACAATTTGTTTACAAATTATTTGCATTATGTTTTATTTGAGTTATTAAAGCTCTGCAAACACTGCATGATCTTGGGTTATTTTGATGTGTTGTCATTTTCTTTAAATATACACTTTAAACAATATTTATATTTTGAATTTAGAAGAAAGTGTCAGCAGTTCACAAAAAAAGCCTTGAGGAACATAAAACTTTCTAGGTGCTGGCCTGGCCTTCAGATTCCTCAGATAACACATTATAGCTGTTCTGTCAGCATATGATTTGGCTCATTACTTCTTGTGTATGCATGTGTATAATCACTGAGCACACACTAGGAACACTATAATACTGCCATCATGTATACATGGACCTGTTCTTAAAGGAGTGTTTCCACTCCTTGTGGAACCCATGCCATAATTGAAGCTGTTTTGAGAGCAAGAGAGAGGCCCTACCCAGCATCAGTAAAGCATGGCTATTAAAGTGCTCGGGGTATGAAGAACACAACCAACACAACACACCTGAAAGTACTGGCACGGCAAGGCCAATGTTTTGAGGTTTTTTTGCCAAGTGGTTGCATTATTCCTTTGTGTTGCTACATGATCTGCTGTCAATTGTTCTTTTCGGGATGTTTCTTGTCATGTTTTGTGTAATGTGTGTTTAGGGTCATTGTCTTGCTCCATGATAAAATTCCTCCCAATTAAACTAAATGCATTTCTCTTTTCTTCTGAATTCATTTTTCCGTTACAATAATGAGTTACATAAATAAAGATCAGTAAGCCAATTCCAGAAGCAGCTGTGCAAGTCATGACACTATTTATTGTACTTTACTGAAGAGGTTATACATTTTAGTTCATGAGCAGATCCTTTCTTTATACACTTTGGCCTTTCAATAACTTTGGTAGAGGATATCCCAAGTTGTTTTAATGGCTATGACCACTGCTTGTGCAATTGATTTTCTTACCATCAAAAGATCTTTGCTTTTCTGACAGACAGCACTCTGGCCTTCATTTTAGGTTAATCTCTTTAACAAATGCAGTCTTCACAGGCAAAAACTCAATCATTAATATAACAGGGTAAACTATCAGTTAATCTAACAGGCTGCATGTTCCAATATTTCTGATTACCTCAAATATAGGTGCGGTCACACAAATGGTGTCATGTTCTATGTTGTTTAAAACAACGAGATGTAAATTTCATGAAATCTGAAATTCTGATTCAAGTGCCAACAAAACAGCTCCAACCTGCCAAGTCATGGACTCAACAAGACCTCCACAGAGTCAATAACAAACCATTAAGTTAAAGCTATCTGCCCCTTTTACATGCACGAGTTCGTGCCCACACTCATGCAGACACAGGCCAACTAGTCATAATGAGGGATGGGGTGGAGCTCTTTTGTGGGTGTGTAGACTGATGTGGCCAATCTGTGCATGGAATGTCCTCTGATAGTGAGGGAAGTCTTTTCGGTAGCCAGTTGTCTGACATGCAAATTATGTGGCCTTTATGTGTAATTGCATCAAGAAAGTTTGGATGATGGGAAGGTTGGAACAGATGAGGACCTCAGTATCAGGAATCTTATTTTGCCATTTGATAGCAAAGGTTGCACTTGCTTTTGGCATTGCTTCTTCTGCTGACTGCATAAATCAGTGACAAAGTTGAGAGACAGGGTGATGCCAAGGTATGAATTGGTATTTCACACCTCTCCCCCAGATATAGTAGTATCGTAAAAAATATAGTTAAAAATAGTAGAATATCCCCCAAAACAAAGAAAATGTTGTGAGGTTTGCAGGCTAACAACTAAAAAAGCATACATGCCTTCAAATACATCAGAACTGGGAGACCATAGGAGACCACCTAACAAAAAACTGAAGCATTATACATTTTTTACGTTCTTGTGGGTGGGAAGAGATGATCAATTACACCCCTCATAGGACAAAGAAGGGCTACATCCATTAAGATTAGCATGGGAGGGGACTGGTAAATCGCTGTGCAACAATGTTTACCAGGTTAATTTTAGTCTGCAGAAACAGCTTTATTCTATAGCTGTTTAATATACTAATTTGTTTACATTTCGGAATTTGAGCTAATATATTGTGCAGATACAAACAAAAATAACTGCAGTGTTTGCAAAATTGGTCAGAATTCCCACAGGTGGGGGTGAAATCCCTGAATGCATTGATCTTCAGGCTTCAAAGGGAGTTTTAATTAGGTGATATTAGGCCTTTGCATTTTGAGGTTCATACCTAGCAAATTAGTTAAAGATTTTAAAGGGTGATCTCATTTGCCTCACTTTAAAAGGCATTTATTTGAAGCAAAAACATTTTTTTCCTAGACGAATTGAGATGCTAGAACACTTGTATTTCACATAATGGAGATTATATTTAAAAAAAAAAAAATAAATAAAATTTGCAATAAACAATGCAAAATAAGAATCAAGGTTTTCATTTGACTCACCCTTATATTTTCCATGCAACATCATGCGTCAAAGCAAGAACTATATACAATGCTATAATTCCATACCCCCCCATAGGAACTCTTCTGCAAACTTCAGCCTATTTAGTCCATACAGTTAACTTTAGTTAACAGTTAAATATTGAATCATGTTTGAAAAATTCAAAAGTTTTTATAGTTTTTTTTGGGCCCCCAGGCCAAACAAAATTAAATACAGTAAATACAATCATTTCCACTCATGAAAGTGGAAATGTTAGATTAAGGAACAGTGATTCAGAAAAATACTACTAACTCAAGCATGACCTCAGTTACTTCACAGATATGATTATAATCTGCTATTTAAAAAAGGTAGAAGAAACCCTTAATCCCAAAGCATAGCGACTTTATCAAAGTTAGTAGTCAAATTTCCCAAGGACGTCTTTGCACATGCAAGACCTTTTTTCCCCCACCTTTTTGTGGACTCTCCTTAAATTTATACTGTTTGCTGATATTAATAAATCTTTGAATGAAGAAAGAGATTGTTCCAATTGCAATGTTTGTCTTTACACCTTCATTAAAGACATAATTCAAGCTAATGGTGTCTTACTTTGCACTGAAAACGTCACTTGGCTGTTTGCTACTAACCTTTCATGTTACTCTTGGGTTTGTCAGTTTGCTTGCCTGTGGGGGTCTGTGCCTGTTGCCCCTGTCCCCCTGTGGATGCTGCTTGTTGTGCTGCTTTCTGCTTAAGCATGGTCCAGTCAAATGTGTAGTCATACTGGTGATTCAGAGTCCTAAGGAAGATCCAGTGATCATAAACAGGGAGCAAATATACATATATACATACACACACACATTATTTATATTTTATATATATATATACATATATACACATATACATATATACACATATATATATATATATACACACATATATATACACACACATATATACACACACATATACACACACATATATATACACACATATATACACACATATATACACACACATACACACACATATATACACACACACATATATATACACACACACATATACACACACATATATACACACACATATATACACACACACACACACACAGTACCACACAGTACATAAAACCATTAACCAAAGAAATCCTAGTAAAATATTATATATAAAATATTTATATCTGTCAGACAAGTGTCAACTGACAATGTGTGAAATTTCTGGCAAATGCCTCGAAAGTGCCCCTCCCACACACACACACAGTCAATTAAAAAAAATGTACATTCATATTTAAGTCATAGTCCAACTCTTTGTTCAAAGGCAGATGCTAAAATGTAATACTAATAAGTACCTGAAAAGAATGCGGAACAGCTGACGCAGGTACATGTAATCAGGGGCCTCTTCGAATCGTAGCCCACGACAGTAATTCAGGTACATGGCAAACTCAGCTGGAAAACCCTAAAAAAAATTTCAAGACCTCTATAAAGCATATATTTATCTGTCTAACAGCTAAATAATGGACAAGTTAGCAAATTCTCAGACCCTTAGAAATCTTGAAGTATATAAAAAACATTGTCTATTACCAATAACACAAAGACACAAACAATAGAGTCAGTTATTGGACAATGTTTTTTCTCTTATAAAATAAGAACTGAAAATGACACGACATTAAAGGTAAAGAATGCCATTTCATGTAATTGCCTGACATACCTTACACAAAACCTCAACAGGTGTAGACATCTTTTTCTCACTAATCTTCTCATATTTCTGTTTCTTTGTGGCAGCCTGTTTAAAGAGCATGGAAAAAGTATATGATTTGTCACTCATTACTGTATACATCATACAAACATAACTCACTGACCACTTTATAAGAAACACCTGTACTTCTGCTCATTCATGAATTCATTATTTGACAGGGATGTGGTAGCTCAGTGGTTAAGGTGTTGGACTAAATATTGCAAGGTTGTGAGTTCAAATCCCAGCTCCACCCTTGAGTAAGGCCAAAATACAGACTTCTGATCATCTAGGATTTCCTATACAACAATCAAATAATTGCTTAAAACACAGAACAGCTCTATAGGGGCCAAAAATTCCTGGCTTAAGTCAAGAGAGATATGCCCAGACTAATTTAGGCTTACACAAGCAAGGCTATGAAGGTTCATTAACAACCATGGTAAGTAGAAAGCATTAAGGCTGTCAAGGTACAACAGCAACAAACTAAACAATTTAGGATTAGAACAAGTATAACTCAACATGAACATGAATGCCTCTGGCGACAGCAAGTCTAGATTTAGTTTTTGGTTATTTTTGTAGTGCTCTGGATCTCTCTCTAATTTTCATTTTCTTTTAGAGCCTTTGCCATTTTTGCAGTTTCAGTTATTAGGAGTCTAGAAGTTTATAATCTTGTGGAGGCAGGCATGTGCTGTGTACAGCTCACAAGAACGTCTTTAGCTTACCTTCAGTCCCTGCCAGGGCAAGCTGGTTCTGTTGAAGTACATCAGCACATAGCCTAGAGATTCCATGTCATCTCGACGACTGTTGGACACAAAATAATTTAATTTAATAATAGCTGACTATATTAAATACAGGAACCAGTGAATCCTAACACTTTAAGGGTCATAAGTATGGTACTTAAAAAGCTTTTCCATATTCTCTGTCTATTTGTTAGAATAAGGTGGGGTTCCCTAACCTCTGTCTAGAAGTTAGAATTCTCTGCTTAGGAGAATCTTTTTATACATCCAGGTGAAAAAACACAGTAAGGCTAGTCTGTGTCTGTACGTACATGTCCAAGAAATGTCTGACCAGTAACATGATCACAATGTTAACTACTTTAATTGCATCCATGCAATCACTTGACAAAAAGAGTTGATTTTTGTGTGGCAAAACAGGAGCCGAGTGTGGTGCCTATTCTAAGTGTTTAAACAGTATACAGAATAAGTATTAAACAACATGAATCTGACTTGTGATCTAATAAGTTTGATTTGTGCTAGGTATCATTTGTATATGTATGCAAATTATGTATGATGCTATAAAGCTACAAATCCAAAGGACTGGCTTTCCTATTCAGAAGGTGCCTTTTAACACTTACAGTATTATATAATTTGTTCTTGGTTAAGCAAATAATTCACCAAATCTAAAAAAAATTGTGTTAATGATTTTTTCATAATCAATATCATTCCTAAATACCATGCATCCAGGCAGACTCACGTACAGATGTACAGTAGAAGTAAACATATTTAAATTAAATATTTATACTTCTACTAACCAAAACTATTACCAAAGCAGAGAGCGCTAACGTGCAAAAAATTACAAGTCGTGTGAGCATGTCTTCAGAAAATATAGACTGGCTTCATAGTATAGTGTTGTCTTCGCACCTCTGTTCTATGCCCAAGTGTGCATTGATGCTAGCATAGCGGGCTGTGCCTGTGAGGTTTTTGTCTTCTCTGTAGGGTATGTGCTGTCGTGTCCTGTTGTCCCGGTATTTTTTGGCCAGACCAAAGTCAATGAGGAACAACTGCAAAGAAACAATCAAAAGACTGATATTAAACTGATTTGTGTCATGCACCCTAAACAATTTCACTTGGCACCCTAAATATTAAGACATACATTTGAAAAAGTTTTGGGACTAATAAACCCTTAATGGACATGTCCTGGACATGCATAAATGATGCTTACACAAATAAGAAATTTATCAATAAATGATAAAGATATTTCATTTATTTAGAAGGGCACATTTTTCAAAGGAGTAATATTCACAGAGGTTGTCAATCCTGGTAAACTTCTACTATTTCTAAATTTCTTAATTAGCTTTGGGTCTTTAAGCATAATTTAAAATTAATTAATCAAATATTAATTAATCAAATAAATATTCAATTCTTGGATATACAGTGAACATTGTTTACACAAATTACACAATGTCTTTTGACATACAGGCAAACAGACAAGTATGTATCCAGTAGGGCTGCACGATTAATCGAAAAAAGAATCACGATCCCGATTCACACAGAAACGCGATCATCTTTCTTAATGACGGTGATTCACTTGCACGTACAATATTTCCCTGTATTCAGATGCGGCATTCACGTAATTACTTTACAACAATCCAACATGATATATCAGTCAAACACAGTGTAAAACCAAACCCTATTAATTCACCAATCAGACCCGACCACTTCTCTCCTCTCTCTTCCTCATTTGCGGAGTTCCACTGTCACTCAAGTGACGTGTAACAACAGATGTCGGCACATTGCACCGTGTGGAACATTTTCGGTTTTAAATCTGACGATGATGCACAAGGAGTCATAATCTGTAAGCAATGCTTTGGCATCATGGCAGCACCGCAAGGTAACACTACCAATCTCTACAACCACCTCAGACGTCACCACAAAATACAGTACGAGTTAGCCATGATGGACAAGGGAGCCACGCCAAAAAAATACCAGCCACCAGACCACACAAACTTCCGTAACTCAGACATTACACGGTGCTTCCCCATACCCCTCAAGTTCCCAGTGGCACAAAGACATAACTAACGCCATCGCTTATCACATCGCTAAAGACATGGCTCCAATAAACACTCAAAATGTTGATCGGTTAGTGTTCTTGGCCAAGAACCTTTACGTTTGGCCAGTTGGAGTGTACTAAAAGTACAGGGGCTAATTATTTTAATTATTTTAATCATTATTGTTAACATTCTATTGTTTATGTTCAACAGCTTACAGCTTTTAGGTTACTCACCTTAAGGGATCTAAAATAAGGAAAAGAAACAATTTTTTGTTACTTTTAAGTCCAGCACTTTATTATAACTGAAAGTCCTCTGTAGCACTTTTTTCCACTTGTGTGCAATAAATGTTTTGGTTGATAAAATGAGAATCATGTGAGAGAATCGTGATCTTATTTCCCATGGAGAAAAATTGTGATTCACATTTTAGCAAGAATCGTGCAGCCCTAGTATCCAGATGTGTAAATATGTAATTCATTATAAAAAATAATTATAAATTTTAACTGCAATGCCCCAGTAACATTTACAGAGCAGCAGCCCCCATCATGCGGCTTCCACTTGTGTACTTCACTGTTGGTATGGCATCATCAGCAACCATATGTACAATTCTACCCCTCATGTCCATGGGGAACCACAGATAATAGAACACTATATAGTGTCCAACAAAAGTAGCACAAATTTCATTTTTCACAATTTCACAAATAAAACATTCACTCTTACATCCTAGCAACCTCAGTACACATTTTTCTCTTTTCGTATTAAATTTATACATTTTCACTTCAATGACCAGTATTCACCTTTGGCGCATCTAATTTGCCAACATCACTATTCTAGTGCTTCTGAGCAATTATTTATCAATATAAGGATAATGAGCAATATAAACTGCGATGCTATGACAGTTGATCTGATAACTGAGACAGATACTAAGTGACTAGCAGCTGGTTAGCATAAACAGCATGGATACATTGTACAAATGGATGATGTTAATATTTACTGTATTTCAGACTTTGATGTCAGCCACTGTTGAGTGAATCTGTGGTAACCAGTGGATACAGAGGTCTTGTATGTGCAAATATGAATGGGCTATATGCACTGGAAATATATAAGAAGTGTCTGTGTTATATTCCTCTCACCGTATATGATACAGATTAAGCTTCACTGTATGACTGAATTTAAAGATTGCTAACAAATAAGCACTTTAATCTAGCACAATTACTGCAATTTGTAGACAGAGCTACAGTGTAGTGTCTGGGTGCAAACTGAAACCACACAGGGTTCACAACCAAGTAATTCAAAATATGTTTTAGAATTATTCTCATGCAAGAGCAAAAACCAACAGTTAATTTTTAGATAAATGTTTTCAGTGAGCGCAGGCTACACAAGACCAATTATTAAAGCACAGATTAGTTTTATAAATATTTGCTGCAGCTAAAAGTGTGTTTAGTATCAGTATTACTGGCAACATCAGATATACAGTAAGCAGTTTAACTATGAGATCTATTATAATAAGGTCATGATCCCCTGTTGGGAAACTTGAATTACATGTTTCATTCAAATATTTTACAAATTAATATTTGATGGATTTTATCTGCTAATATTTAAGTGTTTCTGGGAGATACATTGAGACAAGCCACATTTAAATACAGTTGTCATTTTAGTTTTTCCACTGTCCTGAAACTCTGCACTAGCACAGTTCAGCAATGACTATGGTCAAATTCCTAATTGTCTATTTAAAAAAAACAAACAACTTAACATTTAAAAGCAAAAGAACTGTTTTGAGCACCAGTGTTCTGGATTTTATATACACTATATTGCCAAAAAGGGACGCCTGCCTTTACATGCAAATTTAAAGGCATCACATTCTTAATCCGTAGGGTTTAAAAGGACTTGGCCTGCAATATAACTGCTTCAAATCTTTTGTGAAGGCTATCCATAAGGTTTAGGAGTGTGTTTATGGGAATTTTTGACGATTTCCCTAGAAGCGCATTTGTGAGATCAGGTACTGATGTTGGATGAGATGGCCTAGGAAGGTGCTCTATTGGGTTGAGGTCAGGATTCTGTGCAGGCCAGTCAAGTTCCTCCGCCCATGTCTTTATGAACCTTATTTTGTGGTCATGTTAGATGTTAGGAAGGGGCCATCCCCAAACTATTCCCACAAAGTCAGGAGCATTAAATTGTCCAACATTTCTGGGTATTCTAAAGTATTAAGACTTCCTTTCACTGGAACTAAGGGGCCAATCCCAACCCCTGAAAAAAACCCACATCATAATCCCCCCTCCACCAAACATTACACTTGGCACAACGGAGTCAGACAAGAACCATTCTCCTGGGAACTGCCAAACCCAGAATCATCCATCAGATTGCCAGACAGAGAAGTATGATTCGTCACTCCAGAGAACACGTCTCCACTACTCTAGAGTCCAGTGGCAGCGTGCTTTACACCACTGCATCCAGCGCTTTGCATTGCACCTGGTGACGCAAGGCTTGGATGCAGCTGCTCGGCCATGAAAACCCATTCATGTATATAATTGCATCAAATAGCTAGCCATTTTAGTTAGTTTGACTTGAAACCTGATGTGCCATCTATAGAATATTTGTTTGTGCATGTGCCAAATATAACCACATATCAGACCATAAGACACTATGCCAATATCGATTAATTTGTTAGAACGCAACTACATACAACTATAACGACTGGTCAGTGCCAAACATTTTCCTCTGATTTTAAATTACCTTTAATACACAAAAATGTTACTGACCTTGTAATATGTTCATGTTACAACTCCTTATAAATTTAGAATTTAATGTGATGTGTGGTCACAGCTTGAGGGTGACTAAACTCATTTAAAATTTCTGTCCATTTCAGACAGTCTACCCAAAAAGCTTGAGAAATATTGCATTCTGCCTCTTGGAAATGCACTTCGCAAACACATTCATCCCACTAATTGTACTCTGACTTTTGATTAAAATCTAAGCCATGAAATTCCTAACTACCACAAGACATTTAAAAGAGGAGACAAAGATCTTGTTGAATAAATTACTTTAGTGTGATGACTTAATAAAAGAAAATTTTGATTGGACAAATATACCTGAGACACTGTATATTTTCCACATTATGGACAGGGAACTTGGTTTTTCCGCTGGGCAGTTAAATATAATGATCTGGCAAGGGCAAACGCTGCTGGGGCGCATTCTCATAGAAAATGTGCGTTCCAGGGACTATTTTGTCCGATAATTTACAACATTACATGAAAAACCAACATTAACATATTTTTAGAAAATAAAAGCCAAACTACTGCATACTACAGTGGACATATTTAGTTACCACTCACAAAATCATGCAGTGTTGTAGTATACATCTGCAAATGAATACAGATGAATACATCAAGAATATTATCTTGATGTAGTAATGCTGTTTTTAATTAATAATGACTTCATGCAAATTCTTTGAGAGCTCAGACTCATTTGTACCAGCACAGGACCCTGGAAATTCTGAAAATTCTCATGGAAAACAGAAATGGGAGTGTTCAGGGAGTTCCAAACAAAGCATAAAATGTGGCACTACTAGAAATAACATTAAAAAAGGCAGCAAAGCAGTAGAACAGAAAAAAAAGGTCTTGAAAAAAAGTAGGCTGATGAATGGTTGTGCAAGCAAAACTTTCCAGGCAAATACATCCGAATTTTCTAAAGAGAACTGAATTAATGGAAGGAAGAGCCACATTCAACCTCATAAACAAATATGATAACTTTGCAGCAATCACTCTGCCATTGTCATCTGACAAACTCCCAATGTTTACACACACATGGTTGTCTACCCATGCCTAAATGGGCATGTATGAAGTTTGATGAAATGGGGAACAGGCCCCATTCAGAGAATGTCTAAAAACAATGATCTGGATCTTCTTTATTTTAGAGTAAAATACTTTTCCAAAACCTTCTCCATTTCCATTGCTTTCCAGGTTTTAAAATGAATGCTTTAATAGGCACAATTATTCCATATCCGCGTTCTTGGAAAACATTTTGGGTTTAAAAGTATAAATTTCAAATGTTGAAGATTAACTTGGAAAAGACAGTGAAATAAAGCCTATCCACAAACACAAAACTAAACAAATAAATCTATAGACTTTATCCAAGCCTGAAAATGTAACCACTTATTTAAGCTGCTAATACTCAGAGTATTCTGGATAAACTTAACCATGTTTACATGTGTGTGTCTACTTTAATGCCACATAACAGTATCTAAAATATATGGTACACATATACAGTCAAATCCATAAATACTTTGCTAAAGTAGTAATAACCATGTCCATGTCAGTCTACCACAGCAATCTGGAGCTGAATAATAAATGAGCTCAAAGTGCACATTTTCAGCTTTAATTTAAGGACACTTGGATTCAAATATGGTGAACAGCACTTTCTATATGTGGGTCCCCCCCAAGTATAATTGGAGAAATAAATCCAAACAACTGTCATTTTTAATAGTTGTTGGCAATTCCTTCGCAGGAATTAATAAATGGCTAAATTCTGGAAGGCACAGACATAAGACACACTGGGTTTCTTCCCTGGTGGTCTGCCAGGCCTTTGATGCAGTTCTCTTCAGTTCTTGCTCAACTCTGGGGGTGTTTTACTTTTAGTGTGCCCTTTAGCAATACATGCTCAATTAGATTAAGGTCAGGTCTTGATTAAGGTATAATGTCAGACTTGACCATTGCAGAACTACTAAAAAAAAAAAAAAAAAAAAAAAAAAAAAAAAAACCTTTACAGTGCAAATGTACAGTGACCTGAAGCTTACTTGGAACACAGTCAAAGAACTAGTTTTAAACACACAGCTGAATCTAAGATAGCACCCTGTGCAATAAATTCATCCTGCTTCTTTTGTCAGCAGTCACATCAATGAATCAAGAGAACCAGTTCTATTGGCCACCTTATATGCAATCATGGCATGCCATGGTAAACCAGGTATGCTCACTAATTTCGTCTTCCTGTTTGAGGCTTAGCAATGGTTTACAACTTGAGGTAAAAACTACCTATCTGTATTTAATCTGGTGGTTTTCACCTGATTGCTAACATTAATAGATATAGATTTGCCAGATCTCCAGGAGGGTGCTGTTGTGTGGTGTAACTTCACCAGTGAAAGAATTGTTCTCCTACAGTTGTCCATTGTTTTCTCAAGGCTTTTTGTGTACAAGCTTACAACTGCATTCTTTCTCTTAAAAATGTACCAAACAGATAAACTGGGTCATGGGTTTGTTCTAATGATGGATTGCTTCACTGGCCATGAGCATTTTCCAACAAATGCCACACTTTGGTAAACCCAAACCATAACTTCTATATGCTTAATTGTAAGCAAATAATAATGACACATCTAGCCATAGGATAAACAACCAAATGGCCAATTAGGTTATTTATATAAAGAGTGCTGTAATTCCAATACTGTTCACCCAATCTGGATGACAATACCCTTAAATCATACTTGATGTCTAAATACTTATGGGGCTGACTGTGCACACAAGACACAAACAAGCTATATAACAGAAATAAGCACACCCCTGTGCAATAGCACTCAAATGTCAAATGATTCAAAATTCAGTTCATTCAGTCTATTCCCCTCTTAGGATCAGAAACATACTTTTGAAAGGCCATAAAAAAATAAATAAATAAAAATAAAAAAATACAGGCCCCAGAGAAAAAAAAACCTCAATGCAACAATGAACACACTTGTGACCACTGACACACAAGTTAAAAAACCTGTGATTTAAAAAATAAATAAATAAATAAAATAAAATTAGCACACCTGTAATTTCCACTAAGCCTAACTGCATGACCATGGTTATAAAGTGACCTGTAAACACTAGAAAGTTCTATAGAATTATTGACCGTGTATTTGTATTTGTAATGACATTACAAAGATGGATAAGGATACAGGAAGAGCCAACAAAAGATCATTTGAAACACATTGCAGCAGTAATCCAGCAGAGGTATAGACTGAGCCATAATGGCACTAAACAATGCCAGTGTCCATCCTCCCAAAATAACACCACAGATAGTGTGCTACTTGTACAATCTAGCTCTAAAAAACAGATGGGTAAATGCTACAGACTTGGCACAGAGATAAGCAATTAAAATGAAAGCTTTTGAAAGCTTCAGGAAAAAAATGCCCTTGCTTAGTGTTTGACACAAAACTGCAAGATTAGTGTTAAAGAACAAGAAAAGAAGCCTGATTAATAATACACACATTCTTTGGTCAGGTCAGACCAAGATAAATTTGTTTGGCTCAGATAAGGTCCAGCATTTTTGTCATGTACCTAGCTAGCAGTACCAGAGTGAATGAATAGGCCAGAAAGTGATGCTCGGAAGGCAAGAGTGTGATGTGCAGCTGCATGAGTGCAAATGGTGTTGGGGAAATGGCATTCATAGATAGCAGCATGAATGCTTGTGGATATGATCAAAATACTGGCTGACAAAATGGCTCTGGTATCTTCTGTGAGAATTGAGTCAGTCATAAAAGTAGACAGAAGTGAAGAAAAAGATAAGTTTTCTCAAAATTAAAGTGTTCTTTTGTTGCATCGAGTTTCTTCAGAGAGGCCTGTATATTTAATACTGTAAACCTAATAATAATGCAATTGGTGCAAGGCTGCAATTTAGAATAATTTGACGGTTAAGGTTAAGTGATCCTGATGTACTCACTTCTGTGTACACCGTGTGTGTGTGTGTGTGTGTGTGTGTATGTATGTATGTATATGTATGTATATGTATGTATATGTATAAGGAGGCAGCATTATTAGTCGTTGTAGTTTCAGACCTGGTTTAATCCTGAGAAAGATGGGTCCTGAGAAGAACTAACAGCCAAGCTTCTTTTCCTCTTCCCCACTGGAGATTCTAAACACTAAACAGACAATAGAGGGTGCAGTACATCAAACAGTATTGCTGACAACCCCACATGGCCAACGCAGACAGGCAACACCAAGGCTAAGAAATAGACAGGCAGGGGAGCCCATTGCCATCCTTTATAAACCAGCAAACCTTTTACATGTACCATTAAACGTCTTAGGTGAAACCAGTGCAAGAGACAGCAAAACTGCACAGCATAACACATGGCCCAAGTGTTTTGATTAGATAAACAATAACTGCACATCATATGAGACTACTAGAGACTGAAAGATCATTTCTAGCTACAAACGTCAGATTCAACATTTTTCCAACTGCAATTGTTTTGCACAGACTTTGCAGATGTTACAACAAGAATAAACACTGAGTGACTAGGGCAAGCTCAGTGAATGTAATGGAAAGATAACAGATCAAGCTCAGACAACTACAACTAACATAATAAAAAGGCACCAAATCATTTACTGCAATGGTTCATTCTTTTCAAATTAGACATTCTAATGTTAAGAAAACAAATCACAACAGAAAATTATTCAACACTAATAAAATGGAAAAATTCTGTAAAATAATACCTTCAGTAAGGAAGAGGGTAGAAGACTTCTGTATTTATGTAATTCAAAATAAAAGGTGGAAGGGGAGTGGGTTGATATTTTTGGAGAACATTAATATATTTGCATTTTACCTAAGTGAAACAACTGGTTTAGTCCACCAAATGTAGAATGCAGGTCATTGTCTGAACCTAGCTTAAAATTCATTAAAACAGACCAGTAATAACCACAAACATTCAAATTAAATTTCATTACAACACTAAGATGTGTTCCTTCAGTATGAAATAAAAAGGGTAATCCAGAACATGGTAAATGTTTAAAATATTTGTCCTGTATGGGAGTATGGAGTAGGATTTAAGCCAAAAAACCTCAAGTAGTTATTGCTTAGGAAATTACACTCTGCATATTCAGACACAAGTTGACATTTGTAGCAGGTGGTTCACTTAACAATTAATACACCAACAACTACTCTCTTCTCAATAACACAAGCAAGACTTTTCTTGGTCAGATTCGATAATAAACAATGCTGTGTGCTAAAAAACAGGAACTGGAAGAAAACAGAAATTATTCAAGAATAGGAGTGGGGGTTACAAAGTTGCAGACCAGATTGTCCCATCTGTTGAAGCCATCATTGAAAATCTCACAATGACAAAGAGAGTCAGGCATCAATACTGTTCAAGTTTAAAATTTTAAATTAAAAGAACACATACTCACGGATAAAGCTTAAGGCTGGCATTCACACAGACACACTGCTAAACACATTAATTCCAGAAAACATTGTCCAAAATTGTAAAAGTCGTCACTGAATTAGAGCCTAGTTAAAAGGACCACTAATTTGTTTGTCACTAGAAACATTTGATCTTATACTGCTAATGATTTGTTTAAGCCACATGTTTTAAATTGGCCAAATGTTGCCTGTCTGCAAGGGCACAAAACATTTTCAAACAATAAACAGTCAGGCAACGTTAGGTATTCTTTTCTGTATATATAGTTATAGCCCGAATTTTCTAAGGATGTAATACAAACAAGATAAATTCGTAATAAATAAAAAGCAACAAGAATGTATGTAAGCAACATTCAATAAACTGTTTAACACTTTAGGACAGTCCCAAAACATCTTCCTTAATTGAATCTGAGCAAATATTCCCATGTTAAATCAACAACTAAGTTACCCAAAAAAGTTGCATTACACATCACTGGCTATCAAATATTTGTAAATGACAAAGCTAGTTACATGTTTGTGTGCATGACAAATAAAAATGCTACTGAAATTCAACTGCATCTCTGATGATGGTAAACACTTACCTTATTACAGTGACGGCCAATGCCCATTAAAAAGTTGTCTGGCTTGATGTCTCTGTGGATGAAGTTTTTTGTGTGTACATACTCGATTCTGCTGATCATCTGCAAATAACACAATGCTTTGATGAAGATAATCCATAACATTCTGAGCACTTTAGAACATTAAGAGTCACATATGGAGAGTGGCTGAATTCTCCAATCTGAGAATTATTTTTATATGTCCTTACACATGAGGAGTAAGAGAGACATCTCCGCTCTAACATGAACTTTAAGTTTATATTAATATGCTAATTTATAACCATCTGGATAAATGTACTTCCTATAAACAACTTAACCATAGTAACATACAGTTGCATTCAGAGTAAGACTGCTATTGCAAACATTTTCTAATTACCTTACTCAACTACATGGAAGATTTTTGCATGTAATTTAACTTGTATGGCGAATATGGCAATTTTGATAAAAGGGCCCAGGTATTAGGAATTAGCACAAGCACAGTTCAAACATGTAGAAGATAAAGAAGAGGTTAATATGAAAAGACAAGTAAATGAGCAATTAACAAATGATTTGAAGACCTACTCTGCCTTCCTCCCTAACGAGACACACTAAGTGTTTTAAGCCTCTGTAAATGCTAAATGTAACCTTACTGCACTACCATCTCTGTGTATGATTTAGAGCTGGCAGAACTTTAACTACAAAAAATTGTGGCGGCATTGTTTACATGGGAGACATTATTTGAGAATTACCAAAGGAGTCTCGATTGTTAATTGTTAAGAAAATTTTAGATATACATACATACACACTAATATATATATATAATCTATCTATCTATCTATCTCTCATTATATATATAAATATATACATATACATACAGGGGTTGGACAATGAAATTGAAACGCCTGGTTTTAGACCACAATAATTCATTAGTATGGTGTAGGGCCTCCTTTTGCGGCCAATACAGCATCAATTCGTCTTGGGAATGACAGATACAAGTCCTGCACAGTGGCCAGAGGGATTTTGAGCCATTCTTCTTGCAGAATAGTGGCCAGGTCACTACATGATGCTGGTGGAGGAAACCGTTTCCTGACTCGCTCCTCCAAAACACCCCAAAGTGGCTCAATAATATTTAGATCTGGTGACTGGGCAGGCCATGGGAGATGTTCAACTTCACTTTCATGTTCATCAAACCACTCTGTCACCAGTCTTGCTGTGTGTATTGGTGCATTATCATCCTGATACACGGCACCGCCTTCAGGATACAATGTTTGAACCATTGGGTGCACATGGTCCTCCAGAATGGTTCAGTAGTCCTTGGCAGTGATGCGCCCATCTAGCACAAGTATTGGGCCTAGGGAATGCCATGATATTGCAGCCCAAACCATCACTGATCCACCCCCATGCTTCACTCTGGGCATGCAACAGTCTGGGTGGTACTCTTCTTTGGGGCTTCTCCACAACGTAACTCTCCCAGATGTGGGAAAGACAGTGAAGGTAGACTCATCAGAGAATAATACATGTTTCACATTGTCCACAGCCCAAGATTTTCGCTGCTGGCACCATTGAAACCGACGTTTGGCATTAGCACAAGTGACCAAAGGTTTGGCTATAGCAGCCCGGCCATGTACACTGACCCTGTGGAGCTCCCGACGGACAGTTTTGGTGGAAACAGGAGAGTTGAGGTGCACATTTAATTCTGCAGCGAGTTGGGCAGCTGTGGTTTTATGTTTTTTGGATACAATCCGGGTTAGCACCCGGACATCCCTTTCAGACAGCTTCCTCTTGCGTCCACAGTTACCCCTGTTGGATGTGGTTCGTCCTTCTTGGTGGTATGCATTGCCCTGACATTACCCTGGATACCGTGGCTCTTGATACATCACAAAGACTTGCTGTCTTAGTCACAGATGCGCCAGCGAGACGTGCACCAACAATTTGTCCTCTTTTGAACTCTGATATGTCACCCATAATGTTGTGTGCATTGCAATATTTTAAGCAAAACTGTGCTATTACTCTGCTAGTGTGTGTGTGTGTATATACATACATACATACATACATACATCACACACTATATTGCCAAAAGTATTCGCTCACCTGCCTTGACTTGCATATGAACTTAAGTGACATCCCATTCCTAATCCATAGGGTTCAATATGACGTCGGTCCACCTTTTGCAGCTATAACAGCTTCAACTCTTCTGGGAAGGCTGTCCACAAGGTTTAGGAGTGTGTTTATGGGAATTTTTGACCATTCTTCCAGAAGCGCATTTGTCAGGTCACACACTGATGTTGGACGAGAAGGCCTGGCTCTCAGTCTCTGCTCTAATTCATCCCAAAGGTGTTCTATCGGGTTGAGGTCAGGACTCTGTGCAGGGCAGTCAAGTTCATCCACACCAGACTCTGTCATCCATGTCTTTATGGACCTTGCTTTGTGCACTGGTGCACAGTCATGTTGGAAGAGGAAGGGGCCAGCTCCAAACTTTTCCCATAAAGTTGGGAGCATGGAATTGTCCAAAATGTCTTGGTATGCTGAAGCATTCAGAGTTCCTTTCACTGGAACTAAGGGGCCAAGCCCAGCTCCTGAAAAACAACCCCACACCATAATCCCCCCTCCACCAAACTTTACACTTGGCACAATGCGGTCAGACAAGTACCGTTCTCCTGGCAACCGCCAAACCCAGACTTGTCCATCAGATTGCCAGATGGAGAAGCGCGATTCGTCACTCCAGAGAACGCGTCTCCACTGCTCTAGAGTCCAGTGGCGGCGTGCTTTACACCACTGCATCCGACGCTTTGCATTGCACTTGGTGATGTATGGCTTGGACGCAGCTGCTCGGCCATGGAAACCCATTCCATGAAGCTCTCTGCGCACTGTTCTTGAGCTAATCTGAAGGCCA